>NC_084956.1:4252494-4464994 GCF_949316205.1 Platichthys flesus
AAAAAGAGACGTGAGTTTACAGTAAAACATTATTCATGAATGTGTTGCCTGGAGTTCACCTTCGTCGGATGGAGAATCAGCCTCCTCTCATCTGCTGACTAAAGAGGATATACAGAAAGTAAAGATTGACGACACGTCTCCACTGTCCAGAAATTAAACTGAAATATCTGCAAAAAATATCTTGGTCATCAGTTCGGTCGTCTCGTTCCCATTCGTTATCATGTTGTGGTGAAGACGAGGAGATTCATGTACACAGAACATTCTCTGGATGTTGTGAACGAGTCTGATCCGGACAATCTCCTGCTGCTTCTTCACTTGAGAAACACTAATTACACAAAATGTCCAGACACTATTTTCTGGAGTTTTAGACAGTCATGTTGACAGACAGAATGTCACCAATGTTCTTTCCCATTGAAGCATATCTCTTCTTCTTCTTGTTATAAAATCTTCTCTGTTTGAAACCCTCCCACTGTGGTTCCAGTACGTCACGTTCTCTGACCACACACTGACCCAGACCTCGCGACCTTAGTTAAACCCTGCAGCTAAATCCTGAGCTGGGAGGTCACGGTGGTAAAGCGTGCCGAGCCGCGGCGTCTCCAGCGTTTGTCCCCGAGCTCAAGCTGCGGCGTCATGAATAAGTCAGATACTGTCCGGACCCCAGGCCAGTGGCAGGTCCCAGCCGAGGCCGACACACAGCATCACACTGTGATGAGTCATTTACTGTTTTGAAATTGATCGTCTTTAAACATTAAACAGTTTTGGTTTCTTCAGTGAAACATGTTAATGGTCACATAAACATTGAATGTTATTCATCCTGTTGTACACAGTAATATATGCTACTGTGAAAGTCTCACTTATGATACAGTGAGTGATGTTTGTCAGGGTGTTTGAATGGTTCTATGTTTGAATGGTACTATGTTTGAATGGTCCCATGTTGGTCTCTGGTTGCCGGTTCAAATCCCACTCTTCCCCATCTGCATGCCGAAGTGTCCTTGGCAAGATACTGAACCCCTAAATGGCCCCTCATAAATGTTGAGTGTAATAATTGTAAGTCGCTTTGGACAAAAGCGTCAGCCAAATGTCATGTAATGTAATGTAAATGTTTGTCTGGGTGCATAAATGGTTCTATGTGTTTGAATGGTTCTATGTTGGTTTGGGTATTTTGAATGGTTCTATGTTTGTCTCTGTGTTTGAATGGTTCTACGTTTGTCTTGGTGTATTCATGGTTCTATGTTTGAATGGTTCTACGTTTGTTTGGGTGTATTCATGGTTCTATGTGTTTGAATGGTTCTATGTTGGTCTGAGTATTTTGAATGGTTCTACGTTTGTCTTGGTGTATTCATGGTTCTATGTGTTTGAATGGTTCTATGTTGGTCTGGGTATTTTGAATGGTTCTCCGTTTGGGTGTTTGGCAGCAGCGCCCTCTCCGGCTCCCTTCTGTCTCCACTCGGCTGAACTCCGTCTGAACCTTCTCTTGAACCCTGGATGAACTTCACTAAACTGACCCATTAATCTGCTTTGGGTGTATCGCGGGATCTACGGTGGCCTGGCAGGGACACCCCGAGCGGCTCCACAGTCAGCAGAAGCAAAACCACTTAGTAATGACCGAAACTGAGCAGGTCACACAACAACACACAAGAGAGCGGATTGCATAAGATGAAGAGGAGGAAGAGCACGAGTAGATTTACTTTGAAATGAGGAACGGAGGCACGATGATCACAGGACTTTATCTAAATGAGAGGAATCTATAATTTTCTAAAATGTTTTTCTAATATTAAATAGTAAAACACAATAATTTGAAAATCTTTTGTAAATATTGATTATTAATTAACAGCAAACAACCTCATGTGAATGATCAGTGTGATCCAACTAAAGAATAATCATTATTCGAGTATCTCCTTTTGACACACATCTCTGTGTGTGTGTGTGTGTGTGTGTGTGTGTGTGTGTTATTGTCTTCCTTGAAACATCCAGCTTCGGTAACGGGATCCTGCAGACTGAGGTCACGTGTGTCTTGACCTCGTGGACGCTAATGAACAAAGGAGATTAACTTATTTCCTCTATCTTATTATCTGCAAAGATTTATAAAATACACACACATGCAAACATTAAGTGTGTGTGTGTGTGTGTGTACGTGTGTGACAGAGATATATGTGTGTATGTGTGTGTCATGACTAGAGGCATAAAGAAAACAAACCCTAACATACACTCGACCTGGCACTGCTGGGCAAACACACACAGGCCCCCGCACACACACATACACACACCAGCACACACACACCCCTGGTTTCATCACATTTTTCTAATGTAGGTCAGTGTGTGAACATCCCAGATACAACAGAGCGAGGGAGGGGGGGGAGGGGAGGATGGGGGAGGACCGAAAAACATCCAAATGAATGAATCAACTGAATGTTTTGATTTGAAACGGACGCTCGGTCTGTGTCTCTGCCTCGTGGCAACGAGGCAGCCAGGCCCGTCTTCCTCCTCCTCCTCCTCCTCCTCCTCCTCCTCCTCCTCCTCGTCATTCTCTCAATGAAGACACACGTCCCTGCAATGTGTGTGCGTGTGTGTTTGTGTGTGTGTGGGGGGGATGCCTTGCGGGGGGTTGCATGTATGAATACATTCAGCCTGTGTGTGTGTGTGTTTTCTTGTTTGGGCGGGGCAGCATATGTATTCGGGGGGGTTCTACGACAACACTCTATTAATAGCAGTAAACTCCAGATGACCCCGGTGCTGCCGGCGAGTCAGCCTGATTTAGTTTGGCTTCTCCTGGTGTAACGGCTCAGCCTGTAATAATATCGGCAACATGGACGACCAGGACGCTGCTCCCTCCAGAGGGAGTCACCGCGGCAAAGTGCGGCCTCCCTGCTGTTAACGTGCTTTGACAGGTTGTAAGTTCTCGTCCTTCGCTGAAGCTCCGTCTGCCGCCTCCTCTTCCTCAAACACTCCGGCTTGAACTTCAAACCATCCGGGTCTGGATCACGTCAGGCCGATAAGCGAATATGAAACTGTTTCCCGACGATGCTGTCATATCTGTCAGAGTCTGTTTGACGCCGGGCGGCTGACACACGGCTGTAGGTTCCCCGAATATGAAAACAATCAGGTTGATGGGTCTTTGTCAAACATCCGGCGAGAGCGTCGTCCATCCTGGAAATCCGGGTGCCGCAGCTATAACCCTCAAAACTGTGATGACAGAGGTCAGAGGAGGAGCCGGCGCGGGGGTCAGAGACACGGCGGCGGAGTCGTGAGGCAGCTCATGCTTGAAAAACAGCGTTGGTGATCGTTGGTACTGACGGACAATCTGTCATATCTCATCACAGTCGTACACAAACTGTCCATGAACTGCTCGGCCCAGGTTGTTCCTGGTTCATAAAATAATGTGCGTGGACGAAGAAAATCCACAAACCACTGGTTTGAACTGTTTGTTCTTGAAATTGTTCCTCTGAGTCATAAATCAGTCAAATCTGAGCAGAAGGACTTCATACAAAGATTGGTAGCTTCAACGAGACTCAAACTTTATTTGTTTCTCTGATATCCATCCTGAATAAAAGTCAAATAATCATCTCGGGAAACATTGAAAAGATTCTTCTTGCAGCTGCATCGTCAGCATATCCATGAACTGGAGCTGATTCAGCAGAGTTTTAAAGCTGCAGATAAACCAACATGTAAAGAAATGTTGGGCTGAATTGTGGCTGACAGGTAATTTATTGAATCCAAGGAAAACGTTCTACCTCTGCAGGTACATAGTATTTTCACTTGCTCCTGTGTCTTTTTACACGGCAAGTTTACGTTAAAAACTTCTGAACCGAAACTGCTCCTGGGAAGAACCTGTTAAATTTGATGTAATAAAGTTGCGCCCCAAGTAAAGCAGTTTATCGTCCATGTGTAAAATCAATATCATCCAAACTCACATCATTTTCAGATCACATGGATGTTGCTGCTTTTAAACATGAGAAATGCTTTTCATCAAACCTTTCCAATAATGTACAGAGTGACATTTATTTTGCATGATGTTGAAAGTTTGCGCACAAGTTTCCCGACTGAGCAGTAAGTGATCAGCGGATGTAAAGAAGAAGAATCTGTCCTGAAGCCTAATAAGTGAACATTTAAAAAGCGTCCCGAGGCCAAACACACGTCCCAGTGAACACGACGCAGGTCGCTGGATGAATTCATACGAGCTGCTGCAACATAAGGACCAGCTGCTCGAACTGGGAATTAAATCTGTAATCCTACCTCTGCTAAAGCTTCCTTTTCCCGTTTACCTCCACTTACACATGTAGCTCTGATATATACAGTATTCTGTACAAGTGTGGCTGCTCCTGACATGATTCTTTCATACAGATATGATTATTTCATTGACATTAATGATTTACTGGCAACACACACAGAACACAAACACATTAACACATCAGTTAGATTATTCTTTAATCAGTCATTGTCAACATGATATTTTACACTGCAAAATTTGAAATCTAATTTAATTCAATACGTTTGTCCTTAGAATTTGTTTAGATGCTTTAAACAAAAAGATAAAATGTCATTATTTTCATTTAACTTTATCCTCTTAAAGCATAAATGTTTAATGTTTAATGTTTGTGTCGGAAACACAGACTGTAAATAAAGATGGACGTCATGACAGCTCCCAAAAGTTGAGCCAAAGTGTCTCTATCACCCCCTGGTGGCTGGCTGAAAGTCATAAACCCCTCCTCCTCCATGTTAGCAGATGGGACATGAACCAAACAAAAAAATCGAAGTAGACGTAAGTTTGGCTTAAATTAGTAATTTGTAATAACAAATTATCGACAGCTGAGACTGATTCCTGATTGGTTGAGAGTGTGTGTGGGCGGGACCTTAATGCCACTGCTCCACAGACTCCGACTGCAAATGACGACAAAAGCTCAAGATGGCCGCGTTCGATTCTGAGTGTTTACTTACTGAACCAGATGTGAATTCATCCGCCCTCACAAACGCGTTCTTCCTGTTTCCTCATGTTACTTTGTTAAAAGTTTTCTTTAAATAACAAAACTTTTTGTTCGTGAACTCGGAATTACGTCTTCAGGAGGAACCGGTGAGCTCCGAGGTTAATGCGATAAGAGGAAGTTCATTAATCTCACAGGATTAACGAACTTCATCAGCAGCAGCAGGATAAAGATGAGACAAGGTATCAAGTCACGGAGAGAAACAATATTTGAAAAGTGTTTTTACATGAAGTCTCATTTAAGTGAGATAAAAGTTGTATGTTACAGAAAAGTGGCACATGCTGTGGTCTCTGGTTGTTTGTCACGCCGTCTGTCAGCAGCAGGAGGAAACGACCTGCGGTGTGGCTGGGTGAAGCAGCCGGTCGCAGTGATGTCACAGTCTCGTGCAGCGGGGGGGCGTTCGGCCTTAAGGATGAAAGCTCGGCCGTCATCCTCGTCTCAGGGAGCGTCTCGGGACAGAGGCTGCACTCTTCACCCCTTTGTTGAGATTCGCCAAAAGACCACGCTGCGAAAAAAGACTGGTGCCAAGTTCAGAGGGAAGTTCCCTGAAAGACCAGAGTGTCCTCAGCAGATTAACTTAATCTGGACTTTCATGAAGCACGATCATTTGTTTAAAGTGAACAAATAGTTTGTAAAGCTTAATTCAGACGTGAACTCTAGAAAACATATTTGTGATTTAGTGTTTGTCATATGAAGCATCTTCGTCTAACCCACCTCTTCCTCATCCTGAGATATTTGTATTCTTCCAGTTTCCCGTCCTATCGCTCACTGTGAAGACATTTTCCTTTTGTTGTGAAATCGTCTCACTCGGACAAACTCTGGAGAAAGTCCTGACCCAGTTGTGCAGATATCATGTCTGGAAAATGCTTCAGACACGAGGGGGCTGCAGGAAAGGTTCCAGAAAAAGTCCAGAGCAAATGATTCTGACATTTGTGTTCTCACATACGGAACCTCCAGAATAGTTTAGATACAGAGCTCAATGGCTCATCTTGAATTTACTTTCAAAATAAAATATATCAAAGTGTGGATGTAGCCTGATCTTTGCCTCCGCTGCAACTTTAAATCTCCATCCTCCAGCTTCCACTCTGCTTGATGACTTCAGCCATCAGATCTTCGCTCCTGAAGTTTAAAGCAGAGCGACACGAGAGGAAGACGTTGTGTAAAAACCGTGAAGAAGAGCGAGGAGGTTACATCAGGTCACTGTCCACGAGGAGCTTATGATATCTGGCGAGTGGACGAGGAGTCAGCCAAGTTCATGTTTAGTGAGACCAGAATCATGATAATCTAACTCTTAAAAGCTGCTCATAAATACTCGTGCTGTTTTGGCAACAGCGCTGTAATCTGTGCAGCTGGTGGCGAGCTCGGCCAGCGGAAAAACTGACACCCGCGTCCAGCCGACTGATACTGTCTGACGGGGGAGGTGAAGAAGAGCTCTTCTTCTTCTCCTTTTCCACCAGGCGGTTTAAGCCACAGACATTTATTTGAGGGAGCTCTCACACCTCAGAGTCTGATTTTAAATCATTGAACCAAACAGCCACAGTGTGTTTCCTTCTGTCGCCTGTTGGTGGAGTTATATTGACTTTTTATCCGGTTTGAAGTCACATTTTAACTTCACAATTTTTAGATCTTGGTGCTTTTTAACTCTAGATTTAAAAGTTTGAGTGAAACCAGCTGAGCAAAAGTTAGCGGCAGCTCGACTCACAGCCGCTCAGAGACGAGTCAGAGAAACTCTGAGTTTTAACATGAAGCTGCTTTATTCAGTGTTTTTTTACTGGACTGAATCAATGGCTCTGTTTGCTTTGGAGAGGGGGAGAATCTCCCATGATCCTTTGCTGCTCAGATATAATTGGTTTAAGTTGTGTGTTTGACCTTTGACCCTGTGATGTGATGCGTCTTTAAAATGTAGAGATGCTCAAGATGAACTTCAGTGTTTGACCCTGAATGGAAAACTCATCTTCTGAAATGAGGGTTCATATAAATGTGTGTGTGTGTGTGCATCTGTGTGTGTGTGTGTGTATGTGCGTGTGTATTTGTGTGCGTCTGAGTGTGTCTGGGCTTGTTAACCCAGCCCAAACAGACCCTTTGTTGAAAGTTCACATGCAGTTAAACAGAAACACCATCTGGCAGCAAAACGCAGCAGAGAATTAATACAGTAGATTGGAGGAGGAAGTGTTTGTGTATGTGTGTGTGTGTGTATGTGTGTAAACTAGATTCAGCTCTGTTGTCATACAAAATCTGCAGAATGAAAACAAACAATGTCAGTGACGCAGTTTATAAAATATGATATGTTTTAACGCGGGAGGGCACAAATATCTCAGGATGAAAAATGAGGATCTGTTCACGTAGAAGACGAAGACTCTGAGATGATAGGTCTTTATTTTTACCACTTTTGAACAGAGTGTTACACATAAATAAGGCATTATAGTTGATTGTATTTTATGCTTTTACTCAAGTGAAGGATCTAGTAAAACTGCAGAGAAGAAAGAATAAACAGGAACCAGCAGCTGATTTTATTTTTAAAACATTTATAGTTTTTATAAAATTGGACTTTCGTTCAGAGGAAATTAAATTTAACATCTCACAGAATACAACTCAGCAATATTCTACATTTACTCAGTGACCAAAGTCAAATAATAAAACATTTATTAATATTATTATGATGTGAATCGTGGTTTTTAAATAATTCATTAATTTGACGTGATATTAATATGACTGCATCTTTACAACAACACGTATTATCAACATGGCCTGTACTCAGGATGAAGTGTCCTGAGTGAGACACTGTCTTTTTTTTTCTTTTTTTTTACATTAAATCTCTTTATGTAAGTGTTTGTTTATATTCTCTGTAAATGTGATCTTCCTACAGGATGATCTCAGACCCCCTGCAGAGAGGAACCCAAACAGCCAGAGGTTAAAGCTGTGGAACAAAAAGTAATCCCACTAATGCTATTTAAATTTTTACTGATTGTTTTACATTTAAACACAACACGATCTTTTTGTATTTAACTTGGTTTTTATTGTTGAAAAGAAAAACAGGAACAATACAGAGGACAGAACAATCAAACAGACTTAAAATATAAAGTCTCACACTAAGTGCATCATTTATCCTTAATGAGGAGCTGGAAAAGCGTTGATTATTACTGTATTATCATTATGAGTTTTACTATAAATAAGTAGCAGCAGTAGTGGAGTGCGTTTCTTTTATTCTATTCAGAAAATAACTATGGAATATATGTGTTGCAGTAGTAATTACTACCAACTGGAGGCGCTGTTGTTCCAGGATCAGACCTGCCGCCTCCGGACTCTGTGTGTGTTTGTGTGTGTGTGTGTTTCGCGGTCCGGCACAATGATTTTTAGACAATAGCGGCGTGCTCAGTGCCCCCCCCGGCTCACCCTTAACAAAAAAATACACACACGACCACGCACGGAGCGTGCACGCGACGTGTTTGCCGACACGGATTCGAACTATTATTGTCGTTGAGAAAACAAAGCCGCGGAGGCTCGAGCCTCCCTCAACTGTTTGTGCGCTTTTTACGCACAAGCTCCGAACGGAGAGGTATTTTACGCGCACACGCACAGAGAGGAGGGTGCATCACGCACGGCACAATTACACGAGAGAATATCGGCAAGCGTGCACGCGCGTAAATACCGAAAGAGAGAGAGAGGGAGATTAAAGAGATAAATGACAGGTTAGTGTTGGAGACGTTTGGAGACGAAGGAGCAGAAAAGAGGATTTGTTGATAAATTCAGTAACTTGGAGAAGCTCCTCCTCCTCCTGATGTCGGAACCTCCTTAATTACTAATTTCTCCTGCAGCCACGCTCCCTCGCTCTCTCGCCCTCTCTCTCTCTCCCTCTCTCCCCCTCTCTCTGTCTGTCTCTTCTCTCTCTCCACTCCTCCATCCATGCTTCTCTCATCCTGACCCTCCTTTCTCTCTCCCCGGTCTTTCGTTTCCAGCCCGGTAAACGGAGGAGGACGAGCTTGGAGTTCTTCTTCTTCTTGTTATTTTTTGTTTGTTATTGTTTACTCCTGGTTTTGTGGGAGAGCCACCGGGCATGGAGGATGTAAAAGACCCGCCGACCGTCCACCGGTCCTCCTCCTTCAGCATCAAGAGCCTCCTGCTGCCCTCCAAGTGCGACAGATCCGACTCCGTTGCCGCTGCCGCCTGTATCCAAGGGACCTTCTCCCCCTCACCGGGTTCCGACTCGGAGAAGTCGCTGGACCCACCAGAGGTGGACTCCACGGCCGCGGCTCTGGACCCGGAGAAACCGGGCAAGCACGAGCACGGGGACGAGGAGGGGGACGGAGGAGGAGATGGAGATGGGGACGGCGCCAAGGCGACGCAGGAGCAGAACAGTACCGGTACCAACAGCGGGAAAAACGGGAAATATGACAAACCTCCGTTCAGCTACAACGCCCTGATCATGATGGCCATCAGGCAGAGCCCCGAGAAGCGGCTCACGCTCAACGGTATTTACGAGTTCATCATGAAGAACTTCCCGTACTACCGGGAGCACAAGCAGGGCTGGCAGAACTCCATCCGCCACAACCTCAGCCTCAATAAGTGCTTCGTCAAGGTGCCCAGACACTACGACGACCCGGGGAAGGGCAACTACTGGATGCTGGACCCCAGCAGCGATGACGTCTTCATCGGGGGAACCACCGGGAAGCTCCGCCGGCGCTCCGCCACCTCCCGGGGCAAACTGGCGATGAAGCGCGGGCTGCGCTTCGCTCCTCTCGGGTTGGGGATTAACGAGCGGGCGAACAACCCGCTGTACTGGCAGATCTCTCCGTTCCTCTCCCTGCACCATCACCACCACCATCACCCGCACTACAACGGATCCACGCCCGGCTTTTTGAACCAGGCTGCCGGCTACGGGTCACTGCTGCCCGCGGTGGAGCAGCTGAGTAACGGGGACCTGGGGCGCTCCATCCTCGGCGGTTCGGCGGGGGCGCTGGGCTTGACGAACAGTTACGGGATGAGCACGTCGCCGGTCGGGCTGCTGTCCGGTCAGACGGCCGGGTATTTTGTCTCAGGGACACAACACTCTTCAGCGGGGCCGCCGGGAGGAGGAGGAGGACCTCCGCCGCCGCACCTCCAGCAGGGCGCACCGGGGTACGGCGGCCTGGCCTCCAGCAGCTCCCCGCAGTCCCTGCTCTCAGACTCCCTCAGAAACAGCTCCATACCGGCCTTCTCCCAGGGCATGTCCGCGGGCTTCCCCGGGATGCTGTCCCATCAAAAGAGGGTGACTCCCAACGCTTTCCTAAACTGAACTCCCCCCTCCTCCCCCCTCACCGTCCCCTTTCCGCGGATGGCACCGGGACGAGGGCGCACAAGAGACGTCACGTTAAAGGGCACAGAGAGAAAGTGGTAAATATCAAACACTGATCCACGGATGACGTGGAACTGTTTTGGGCCATATTCTGCCCCGATGTGCAACGGGTTTATTAACATGATTTTATTCGCATTCTGTTGAAAAAGGGACAAACTTTTGTTACCGCGGGTTGTACATCTGTAAACTAGACTTGCCAAAGGTAACGCTATATGAGTAGGATATATTTCAAACTATTTATATCTTGTACAAAGATTTTCAGTACTTCATTTGAGTCTTTTATTTATGTTTTGTATTTATTGTACAATGTATTTAAATTCTATTTGTCAGTGTATACGCATCAGTATTGAGGGCAGGGGGGAGGGGGGGACTTACTTACAGGGTTAATAATTATTTATGAATTTTGAGACAATCGAGGGGGAGAAAAAAAGACAATCAGAACTTTTTCTTTTCTCTTTTCTAGAGTAAAAACCTTTTTGAATAAGTGAAGAAATGAAGCCTTAAGATCAGCAGAGACAATCAGGGGTTAAAGAGGAAAAACAAGCCTACAAATCATATCGTACTCAGGTTTGACCCCGGACAGGCCTAACAATCATCATAAAGGATAAGTAATAAGAAGAACAGTCATAATTCATCTGCTCTCTGTGAAGAGTTTGCTCCCAAAATATAGATATCCAAAAAGTTTGAATGAGCTAATGATAAAAAGATCACTTTAAATAATAGTAGTTATATTTAAGTAACTGGATATACATGTTTTTGGAACAGAACTCTTCATCAAAAATTATGCAAAACATGGAGTTTTTGTATGTTTCCTGTTTATTATCAAATCCCAGATTGTCATTTTCACTTCACATGAATTGACTGTGTGTGTGTGAGAGTGTTTGTGTGTGTTTGTTTGTGTTTGTGTATGTGTGTGTCTAGGCCTGTGCGTAAAACCTGCTGCGCATGTGCACTAAGAGCCTCCACACAAACGAACATCCTTCTGAATTGAAGAATTAAAAAATTCTAAATAAATAATAATAAAAAACAGTAACGGCGTCTCCTCCTGCTCGTTTCCCGCTGAACTGCTCCGGTTTCCCGGTGTAAAGTTTGAAAGTGACGGTGGAGGCTGATGTATGGAGGCCTCAGAGGGACAAACTTTCCCCAATTGTTTGTTTGTTTGGTGGCTTCATAAAATACACACACTCACAGACCCATGTAAACACACACATATAAACACAAACATACAAACACAAACATATATAAACACATATAAACACACACACACACACACACACACACACATATACATACAGCTCTTGTCAGTTGAAAAACTTGTATCTCCAATAAACATCTTAAACTGTAAACAAATTTTTTACAGATTGTAAAGATTCTGACCAAAAGAAAAATCACAAAATAATCTCAACTCAAATTTGTTCAGTTTTCAAATTTTTCCATCTTGAAGGTTTCGTACCACCAGAGCCGCTGTAAAAAAAAAAAAAAAAATGAAAACACATTTGAACAAAAACTGAGAATATTGGAGAAACAAGGTTTTCAGTCAACTTCTATATGCACAAACATATGCAAATTATTTATTTTCGATTGTTTGGGAGTGAAAACTGCAGCGCAAGTTTATCAGCTGACCTAGAGAGGCAGCCATTTTCGACCTGCTACCGATATTAATGTTTGATGTGACGATACTAAGCTTTTAGTGAATTTCTATTTTACACATTGTTGTGTAATGAGAACATGATTTTAAATTCATTTTGTGACTTTATTTCAACCCGTGGGAGGTTTTTTATTTAAAAAACTTGATTTTGTGTTGTTTTTTTTGTCCCCACAAGTTCAGTTTGTTTTAAATTAAAATATTAGTTTTATTTAACTTACAACAGTGTCACTAAATTTTATGTAAAAGCTCAAAACACTGAGACGTATTTTCACCTTCATTTCAAAATGCTGATTTTAATAAATCCAGTTTTAATTTCCAGTCAAATTCATACTATGTTCTAATTTTCTAAACACTATTTAAATAATCATTTGCAAAAATGTTATTTAGATTAATCTCATAAATCACATGACATAAATTGGCCACTATATTGTATTTTAGTAGAATAAAGATTGTGTTTTAGCTTCTATACAAACGTTAGCGATTTAAACTAGCGAAAACAAAACAACGAAAACGTTTTAACTTTTTTGAATTAGCATTTTTCAGGATAAAAATCATTAATTGATCTTGTAGATTATTTACAAATCCACTTATTGATCCCCTTTTTATCGAATACGGCAAAAAAAACATGAAATAAAATTTAGTGTATTTTACATCACCGAGAGCGATGTGACTGCTCGGGAAAAATGCTATTTTCTATAAAACCAGAAAATAAAACATGCTGTGTTTAACTATCAGAGTATGGATCGATTATTGATCGCTTTGTCTTCAGATCTCAGATCAGCCTGTCTGAGCAAGACAATCCACGGCAAATAAAGACGTCTGTGCAAAACGAGTAAAACAGGAAACAGTTGATGTGGACGATATTTAAGAAAAACATCCGCTAAGTAAAAATTTAACCTGTGTTAAAATAAAATATAAAAATTCTAAATTTCAGAAATGGCGAAAGGTGAAATCTTTATGTAAATGATCGTGGTTCAAAAGGAATAAAGACGTTTTAAACATTACTTTAGATTAAAATCTTCCCATTCAAATCCGACATTGAACGGCACTTTTGGTTATATTTATTATTATTAACATTATCATCTGTTTTGAGTTGTTTAATGCAAGAACTAATAATGTCGACTGAAAGTAAACAAGCCGCAGGTTGAATTTGATTTTAAATTATTTAAATTGAGATGTTAATGAAAATGAATTTAGTGTATGTTTCTGTTGATAGTTTACAAGTGGTAACATTTTTAACTGGTATTATTTTTACAGTGTTAACCAAGAAAAAAAACTGTAACCTTATTATGTTTAACTTTGACAAAAATAGAAAAATAAAAGCTACAAGAGAACACACACACACACACACTCGAACACACACACATACAGAAAATAAACAGAAACATAAGAATATTTCAAAATAAAAGCACAAACACAGTAATGCGGGTCTGACTGAGCCTCGTTCTGTTTGAGTAATAAAAAAATTGTAATTTTTGAATTTAAAAAGGTAGAAAAAGTAGAAACAGATTAAACTGACTGATCCAGGCTCAGAAGTTTTTATTTTTTATTTCTAAACTCTTCCTGTGTCACTTTTTCATTTTGGTTTTGTAAAACAAAAATATTTTAGAATTGTTTTATTTTGAATTGTAATTTGTTTTGCACTTTTGTCGTTAGTTCACTTGTACGAAATCTGTCCCGTCTGTTCTGTTGCTGTTTGTTTTTTTTCTCAGAGAAACTTAACTTGATTAAAAAGGATAAAATAACGAGAGTGTCTGTTTCCCTGATTAATATGTGGAATCATCAAACATCACGATATGCAAATATAACGATTTAAGGTTTTTCTTTAGGTTGTTTTATACTTTAGTTTAATCGTTTTAAAAGTCGTAAATGACGAATGTTCATTTGATTAAACAACTTATTTATTCTATTTAATTCAATTACTTTTATTTTCTTCTTGGGTAATTTAAATGGGAATGTTCAAAATTTTAGAAATTTAGTTTTGACAGTGCATCATTGAGGATTTTTTGTGTGATTTAAAAGTGAAACTTAGATATACTTGTAGACGTCTTGAGATTTATAGACGATATATGTATTTAGATATTTGTTTTTCACTTTGACCTCACACTTCTTTTCTTCCTAAGTATTTTAATCACTAATCTTTTCCTGTTTATATTAAGTCCTGAGAGTTAACATATTGAAATAGGTGTTCTTCTCTCAATCTTTAAGCTGAATATTTATTGTTGAATGAGTTTGATTTCAGCAGATTCACAAGCTTCACTGCTTGAACTCAGCAGTGTCATGTGATCAGAGAGTGTGTGTGTGTCTGTGTGTGTGTAACTTGACTTAAAATTAGCTCAAACTGGAGGAAATCTGAACATAAACCTGAGTTTCAGAGACACAGAAACTTCATTGAATCAGACTCAGTGTTTTCATTTCATTCTTTTGTTATCATTTGTAAATTTTCTTGTATTTTGTGTTGTCGTCTCTTATTCACCAGAAAACAAAGCAGAATTTTAAATTTCTTTCTTTCTAAAACATAAATATCCAGTTTAATTGTTGTGGAAAGAAATCTACATAGAATTAATTCATTTTCTCTAATTAATTATTACAGGTTTAGGAAGTTATACATTTTATTAGAAATGTCTCATTATCAAATTAATTGCAGCATAGATATTCGTCTTCCTCAGAACAATATTTGCTCCTTTATCTTAATTATTTCTATAAAAATTGGAATATTCTTAGTTGTGAACTTTTACTAAAACTTTATATTTACTGATGATTCCTTTTCTGTATTTGAACGGATGTGAGTTAACAATGTTTGACTGTGGACTCAGAATCAGAAGGTGCAGAGACGAAGAGACGGACGATAAACTCTGAGATTCTTTCTAACAACTCATCGGAGACGTCAGAAGAAGACGAAGAATCATAAATAATAATAGAAACAAGAGAAGACAGAGAGGAAATCCGACGTCCAGCCTTCTGTCCTGTCTTTGTGTCTCTGCACATGTCTAATTGTTGATGCTGCTCTTTTTCCTCTCTGTCTCCATCTGTCTTAATCTCTATCCGTCTCTGTCCTCTCCCATCTTATTCTTTACCCGTCCGTCTCTCGTTCTGTCCATCAGTCTGTCTCCTGTCTTCATGTCTCTGCATATCTCTTACTGTTGTAGCCTTTTACAGTTTATCCTCTTATCTGTCTCTATCTGTCTTTATCTGTGTCTGTCTGTGTCTTTGTCTCAGTTGGACTTGTCTGTCTCTGTCTTCTTCTGTCTCTCTTCACTTCCATCTGTGTGTTTATCTGTCTCTGTCCATTGCTACCTACAGTTTATCGTTGTCTTTTTGGCTGCTGTGTGTCTTCAACTCTGCTACTCTAAATTTCTGTCTTTATCTCTATCTGTCTCTCTTTGTATCTCAGTCTGTCTTTTTCTGTCTCTCTCCACTTCTATCTGTGTCTTTAAGCGTCTGTCCCTGTCCTCCTCTACCAGTGTCCCTGTTAGTCTTACTGTCCTCCTCTTTTTGTCTTTCTCTTTACCTTTATCTTTCAGTGTCTCATCTCTCCGTCCCAGTAGTCAACATGTCTTTCTAGTTATAGTCTGTTCATCCTTGAGTTTCTGTCTCCATCAGTGTCTACCTCTCTCTGTCCCTATCTTGTCGTTTCATCATGTCTCTGTTCATCTTTTCTTTGTCTGCATCTGTCCCTGTCAACAATTATCTGTCTCTACCTCTATCTTAGCTTTTTACTTGTCTGTCCCTGAGTCTTCATGTTATCTCTTAGGATTTTGAGTCTGTCTTTTTCGGGTCCATCTTGTGTCTCTGTCTATGAAGTTTTAAGACAAGTTTTCTGTCTCTAACTGTGTCTCAACTCGTCTGTCTCTGTCTCCGTCTGTGTCTCTGCAGCTTTAAGAGGAGTCTCTCTCGGGGGGAATTTAGGTCAACGCAGCGCCTCCATCGGTGGCGCTGTTGTTTTGGCAGCTGGGGCGGCCCCAGGGGGCGGGGCCGAACGGAGGGGGAGGGTGTGTAGTGATGTAATTTTGTATGTGATGTCACTCCCGCCGCAGACGAGTCAAAAAACCAGTCAAACTTACTGGACAGGCCCACGACTGGTCGTATGCTGCCAGAACTCAGCCGACCGTGCCAACGTTCATCCACAATCAGGAAACCTGAGGACAGGATGGATTGTGTTTACAACCAGAGATAGAGACACATGTTTTATACATATGACACAAAATTACAACGTTACACACATATTAACCACTACACATATTCACCACGTGTAATCCTCTGATCAACTGAGCGTTATGAAACATATGCAATTAGTTTTAATTGGTCGTGTTTGGTCTCTTAGCTGCGTTTCCATCGCAGGAACTTTTCCACCACTGGGACCAGGTTTGATATGAAGTTAGTGAAGTCTTTTTAGACCCAGAAAAGTTCCACCTCAGGGTGTTTCTCATTTACAAAAGTACAGGATCCTTAGGGGTTGAGCCTAAAGTGCCGAAGCCCCCTGTTGGCTGGCTGCAGAGTATCTAAAAAAAAACTCCTCCTCCATGTTAGCAGATTGGACATGGACCAAACTAAAAAAATCAAAGTAGACGTTAAGTAAATATTTGTCAAAGAAGGTTTCTGTCATTTCAGGTTTTTCTGACTACCCTGATGTTTGTTTAAATGTTCATGAATCTGATCAGCTTGGTTTAAATTAGTTATTGGATGATGAAAGCAGGCTGAGACATCACGATGGTGATGAGACTGTGTGGGTGTGACACCTACTAATCAAACTGTGTCCTCTAACTTTTAAATAAATATTCATGGACTTTAAAACCCAGAAACCTTCAGCTTTATTTTATTTTCTGAGCTCTGACCTCAGAACGTCTGACGGTCGTCACTCATACGTTTGAATCATCCAAACGTGTTTGTTCGAGTGACAAACACAAGGCTCCTCCTCCCGACTCTGACAGTCCTGAGCTGTCAGACGATAAAAACTGGGTTGAAGTGATGAATAAAACATTGGGGCCGACCTTTGACCTCCGCACTGTCGGGCTGTCATGTCTGCCATCCCCAAAAAAATGAAGCAGCTTCTGCATCATCGTTGTAAAAGCGTCTCAGTGGTTTGTCTGAGAGTCAAGACTCTGACCCGCAAGGAAAAACACAACCTCAGATTTATCAAACTCAGAGAAGAACATTTAAGATTCAACTGCACTTTGAATTCAGTCAGTTTGTCATTAACAATTTAACACCAGCTGCTGATCCACGTAAAAGCAAAACAAAGGAAATTGAGCCGCTGCTTGTGGAACAGTGAGGAGCCGGTTAGTGCTGATGTCGTAAGTAGGATATTTGCACTTCGCGTTTCACTTCTCGGTTGCGTTCACTGAAACGTCCTCAGATCTGGTACTCATCCAGCTCCTGGTGAAACAAACACATTTTACACAATTAGATAAAAACTCCAGTTGTATAAAAAACTACATTTTTGCAGCTACACGTCAAACTCTGTCAAACTTCATTCAACTTTCAAACAGAAAAACTGAGGATGAAATGACACAGATTTCCCTTCAGGGATCTTTAACGTGTGTTTCACTGACACAGCTTCTCTGCTCGTGTTCTTCTTTCCTTTCGAATTAAACTCAGCGAAGCAGCAGACAGTGGAAGAAACTCGTGAACTGACCCTCCTGGGCCTCCGTACATTTCAGATCCATGTTCTCATGCTGCAGTTTAAGAAAAAATGTTTTGTATTAACACGTCTGTTTCGTGCCAAGAAGCTTCAGGCCACATTATTTCATTCTCCATCTTTAATCACACGAGACGTGTTGTTGTCTGCTGGTAATTATCTGTATTAGAAGCTTCTCCAGGGGACGGGACTCTGGCGAGGTTTTACAATGTGAGTGATACAAATTACAAAATGAGACGTGGATTCAAACTGTGTCTAGTTTAGTGTTTGGATTCTTTAATTCTTCAGCTGCTTTTAATTTACCAGAGGAAAAGTGAAGCGGTGACTCATGAAGACAGTGGAAGATGATTAAAATGGGAACAAAGCTTTCAGACAGATTTGAATGACGAGTCCCAATTATCATATCAGAACTTCTTTATCATCTGTACGTTACATTCTCAGTGTCGGGGGTGAATCAGGGTTCAGTGTTTTACCCAAGGACACTGTAGACTGGAGGAGCCGGGAATCGAACCGATGACTGTGCGGTCCGGGGACGACTACCTCGTGAGCCTGGAGACACTTCCGCATATAGTGAAACTGAGATGAGAAAAACTTATTTTGTCAAAACAAAATGTAAAAATTTGTCCTGTGATTTATATCTACAGCAACTTAATTAAGGAACATTTATTTTACTTACATTGTTTAGGAGACCTGGATTGAATTTCCATTGTAAACTATTTTCTTAATACATTTCTTAGAGTTTATTTTAATAATAATGTGTTTTTATTGCTGCTAATGGTTGTGACACATCAGCTGAGTTCAAAATGGCGACTGGATTCATCAGGTTCTGAGGAACAGTTTGAAACGTCGCTACGACAAATAAAAACCTTGTTTCTGCCTTTTAGTGTCTGGAGTTTACAAAACAAATCAGTTCTCAGATTAAAACGTCTGAAAAGCAGCAGCTGCAGAAACAATCTAAAACTGTTAAAGCTGAGATTTAAAACAGATAAATCATTCAACGTGTAAAGATCTGAACACTCGGCTTCCAAATCTCCTCAGACCTTGAGACTTTCAGCCGTTCAACACGTCTGAGTTCAGAGGAGACGAAGCTTCCACAGGATCCACTTAGTTTCCTGCTCCGAGGCCTTTTCAGCCTCAGTGTTAAGTGGCATCTAATCTGCTGCAGAGCTGAAGTTTAAAGGGCGAGTGCTCGAGCTGCCGACCCTTCAAAGGTTATTAGCAGCGACTTCCACTCACATAATCCTGACGTGCACGGCTCGGTGCTCCGACCGACACCAGGACGGAGACCGGGAGGGCGGAGGAGGAACCAGGGAGATGGGAGTCATCGCAGAGGGTCAGGGAAGTCTGAAGAGCACAAGAAAAACTAAAATCTTCACAGGAAAAACAACTCAGGAAGTTGTCCTTCATCTATTTAAACACTTATTGTGCAACAATAATTCAGAATTAAACTAAAATGGTTTGAATTCTGGAAAGGAAAAGTAGAATTTTGAAATGTTGTCGCTTTGAAACTTAAAAAAAAGTTCAGTCTGAAAAAGACTTTATTATCTGAGATGATAAAAAACATTGAAATCTTCTCAGTGATTTAACTTGTTTCAAATTATAAATATATTATTAGTGTAGTTTAACACAAATGTCCATAATGTTCACATTTATCTTTTAATAAATCTCATTTGACTCATTCACTTTTCCTTGTGACTCAGCAGCTTCAGGTTTTCTGCACAGAATTAAAACTTTATTGACTAAACGAGTCAATGAGTGTAATATCTCGTTTGATTGGACGAATCGATAGAGGAAGTGGGAGAGCGGAGCGATGTGTAGAGAAACATGAAGCCTGAAGGTCTCGGCTTCATTAATACACCAAATAAAAAAGTGATGTTATATCCTTCACTTAAATCAAACATGAGCTGTTTTATTATTTAGGTTTTTATTCAGTTTTTTTACATCTGTAAAGTTTTTTGTGTTTCTGATCTGAAGTTTTATGGATCTTTTATTTCCGTAAAGCTCATTAAATGATGTCTGTGTGTGATAATGAACTGAATAATGTAGTTTCTCATGAGCCTGGTGCCGACTCAGGTGTATTTATTATCATTATTATTACTGTTTTTGTTTGCATCTAACAGTTCTTAGCTTCACATGTTTAGTAAATAACTGTTTATAACTGCTTCTACAAATTTGATCTACTTATTGTTATTAACATATCATACATTGAAATACTATTAAATTAACAGTTTTTCTCCTTTTTTCTTGTCCAGTACATGAAGTCAAGCATGATGCTGTACTTCAGGATAACTTTAATGTACTTGTACAGAAGTTTAACCTTTGGACAAATTGTATCATAAGTCTTCTTACATGTAAAAGCATGAAGGATAATATTTTAATTTGAGTCATTTTGCTAATTTGCACTTTGTTACAGAAACTTCTGTTCCTAAAAACACTAAACTTGTATTTCTAATGTTGTCTTTTTAAAAATTCAACTCAACGTAAAGCCATTGTCTCAATGCACGTTACATAGTGAGGTTGAGTTCTTACTTTTTGTACTAGCGCTAGTACAAATTGTGTTTAAAATCTCTCATTACAGTTTCAATATTCATCATATTACCACAATAACAGATTTGTGATTTGGGAGATGTGATTCATGTTGTGTTTTTGTGTGCGAGAAACAGACTCTGGTTCAGTTGATGTTTTGTTCAAACATCTTAGTTGTCGACAGCTTTTCTTTCACGAGAAAATAAATCATCACTTCATATTAATCTTCATCTTCATCTTCACCTCATATTATCTTTTATTTCATTTATTTAACGGCATTTTCTTTCTTTGATTTTTAATTGTAAAACAATTTAAGATTATGTATATTTTATTGTATTTAAGATTTTCATCCATTCAGATCCACAGTTAGAAGAAAAAACTATTTAACAACAAAACTAACTTTGTGTTAAAGTACAAATAAAGTTTTACTTTTGTATAAATCTTATTCTTACTGGTTTGATTTCTATTTCATTGAATAATATGCATCATATTCAGTTCATTAGTTTATGTTAAAACTGTGTGATATGAATGAATATAGCAAAAATAAATCTTAAATGTTGGTCAAAATGTTTCTTAGAGTATAACATCCAGGCCTGCTAGAGAAAACTAGCAGCTCAGTGCTTTGCTTCACGTTGCACTCAATTCTTTAATTCAGTTAGATTTGACTTAAAGGAGAGATGAAAAGAGGATGAATATTGGGCTAAATGATTGATTAAGTTTAAAATAAATAAATGTTTAAGAGGACAAAGAGTCTAAATACCTCAACTGCAGCTTCCTATATGCAGAAAATGAAGTACGATAAATTCTAAAAGCTGATAAGAGATGAAGATGATGATACACGATGAAGAAAACACAAATTAAATCCTAAAAATTGGTCTAAATACCTGTTTTATTTTCAACATGAGACAAATGAAAAGATGCCTTTGGGGAAATTAATCAACAGATTTTTAGGTTTTATAATCCAAAGGTCACGTGAGGCTTTTCATTTGAAGTAGAAAAAAATTCTTTAATCTGAACAATAACAAAAAAAAAACTCAAACAGAGAAATGAGCTTCTGTGAAACAGGAAACAGCTGCGGATTAGCACATTTCAGAATAAAACTTCAGTTTGATCTGGTCGTCATTAACACACACAGACACACACAGACGTTAACGTCACATCGTGTGTTGTCGCCTATGATTGATGTCTGCGGAGCTGCAGGGAAACCACACATCAGCTGCTTTTAAAAGGTGACAATAGAGAAACGGACCAAGACAAAGAGTCGAGAGAAGAGGACGAAGAGGAAGAGGAGGAAGATCAGGGTAAGAACAAACTCAACATTAGACTGGAAACAGTTCAATTTAGTCTGTAGAGAAACTTACAGGGAAGTTTGATAGAATTTTTTATTCTTAATGTTTGATCTAAGTTTTCTTCTTAATTTGAAAGATGCATGGAAGTAAATATAAATGTGAGATTCTGAACAACTTGGAATAATTCAGCTTCTTTTAAAAGCAGAATGATTTTGGATATTTCCATCTTGAGATATGAAGTTAGCAGCCTCACAGTCGACAGAGCTTCAACTAAGAAAAAGTTCCTCTGAGATCAAAAGAAAGAGTTTGAACCTTTCATTCTCCTGATACCGAACCTCTGTTTTAAATAAAGTGCATTATAAATAATGTTATTATATGTATTTTTCTACAAAGTCCCAAACAGTTTTAGAAAAAGTTCCTCTGAGGACATTTGAAAGTTTTCTGATCATAAAAACCTGATCCTAATCCTTTAAGTGACACAGTCCAGAAATATCTGGTATTTTCTAGAGGTTTTTGAGTTTCGGGTCCTCACTTTCAACTTTCAACATTCAACATCAACATTTTTAGCAGCTTGTTTAGAAAAAGTTCCTCTGAGGACAAAAGAAAAGTACATGTCTTCAATCACGAAACATCCGTCTTTTGAAAGTGAGGCAGTCCAGAAGTAAATTACAAAACCAATTATTTCCGTGCTTGTGTCTTTTTAGTGAAACAGCTTGTTTCAGGTGTTTTTTGCTGAAACACGAGTCTGTTCTCAGAACAGCTGGAAAGAAAGAAACACACAGTCGCTCTCAGACAGAAGCTGAGGCCAAATAATCGCTGCAGGAAATTTACACTTATTCAAAATAATTTTATTTACAGATTTATTTACCTCAGAAGTTAATTAACTCTTCAGAGACTGAACAGTTCACTGGAGGAGACATTAACTCATAGTGATGCTCTCCCACAGTCAGTGAAGGCATCACACAAGGTGAGAATTATGTTTTTAGATTTTAAATTTAAATTAAAGCTGCTGTCATGATTTTTATATTAATCTCAATTAAAGCCACAAAAAATATAGACAAAAGAAGATCTTAATTCTTTAGTGATTTTGCTCATTTTACTCTGAACTTAATTTAATGATAGTTCATTTATCTCGGAGGAAACAGTTTTACGCCCGATAAAAAAGTTCCAGCATTTTACTTTTCAAAATGCGGAAAATATACAAAACCATAAATCTCATCTGTCGACCTTCAAATTCTTAAAATCAGTCAAATGCTAATTTTAACCTTTTTCTCTCGTGATCATGATTCATGTTAAATATTTCTGTATTTCCTTCATATTTTTAGGGGGTGGAGCCTGAAGCTTCTCGCCCTGCAGAGATATGGAGTCAGATGAATTTCTTTAATAAACAGACGTAAGTTATGAAATAAAAAGCTTCTTCTTTTGTCTCCGGCTATAGAAATGAACCAAATATCTTGTGATACTGTTTAAGAAACTACTTCCTATAAATATACAATTTGTTCATGTTATTCCACAGTTTATGATGAACTCTGAAGTTTATTTCTTGTAAATACTGCAAAAATCTGACAGTGAATAAACATATATCTGCAACTAATACAATAAACTAAACTAATAAAAAACAAAGTATATCTTTTGAAAATTAAATAGACATTTTTAATTAATTGATATTAAAACACATTATTATTTTATTATTTCATGAAGTAAAAACTGCCCTTGGGCATCTGTTTAAAAGAAATATACTTACAAATATTGATATTGAGCTGAAATATTATTTTTTAGAAGAAAAGTAAAAACACATTCTGGTGTAAAATAAATACAAATAATACTGTTTTTAAACAAATGTTTGAATTCGTTTGATCAGTTTTGTAAGAATCTTCTGCACAGAAATATAACAACACGTCTGAACAGGCTTTCAGACTCTACTGCGACCAGGAGGAAGGAGGATCCACCTCTCACGCACAAATCATTCAATGTGTGAATCCTACGAGTTCAAATATGTAGATCTGTTTGTGATGGAAAAATAATCATTTACGCGCAAACAATTATTCAAAATAAAGTTGATAATGTTAGATTTATTAAAGTCCTGTCAGATATCCCGTCGACATTGGTCGTAAACGTCTCAAAAAGGCTGTAAACTGTCTTAATTGTTTCTAATAAGAGAGAAAATCCCTTAAAATCGTCTGTAAATTGAAATTTTACAGTTAAAGTAAATCTGAATAAACACAATAAAAGCAATTTTTTGGCACATTTAAGACGTTATATTTAGATTTTTGATGATTTATCGTTTCCAGTTAAAAGTTAACGTGGAATTTTAAACTTTAAAGGACCCATGGGTGTAAATTAAAAGGTTGTTTTTCCTGCGGTAAAAAGGCTAAACGTGTGTTTGCATCAGTTTTGACACGTCTCACGGGTTCGGTTCAGGCAGACGAGCCTCGGCTTCTGTTTTCATGCTCTTATTTATTTCTTTAGAAAGTTCAGCTGAGTTGAGTCAATCGAGCGGCGTGGTCGATTTATTTTGACAGCGTCTGACGGCCTTGGACCCCGCGTCCTGTTTTAAGGCCATCAGGCTCCAACCGCAGCCAAAATGCAGCAAAACTGTGCTGCAGTATTTTCAAACAAACAACGCAAAAAAAAAAAAAAAAAAAAAGACGAGGAGAAGCTCTCTGACCCGCCTGACTGCGGCGCCCTCGCTCCCGCCCCGCCCCCTGGTGAAGATCGCGTGCGGAATCCAGGCAACCCAGAGCGTGCTGGGGGAGCGCTCGCTGCTGCACACCCAGGCGACGTGACCTTCCCTTCACATCGCCAAGCAGCCCAGCGGTGTGGGGGTTGCCCGACGCACTGAGCATGCTCAGTAGCATCCGCAGTGTTTCGTGACAACACTAATAGTCTGCATGGATCACTGGCACGCAGAGTCACTTCTAATTAGAATTATCTCAATCTTCCACCAGGGCTTCATGGGTAGTTTTTTCTCTTTCGTACGACGCCGCCATCCGATTGGCCCGCCGAGGTGCCGGTTGCCCCGTTGACTCCGCCCCTGCTCCCGCCTCCTCGTGGCCTCGCTTTCTGCTCGATAAGAGGTTCGGCCTCCGCGCCTCCCACCTCTCCCCCCCGACTCGACACACGGAACAAGAAAATACAATACAGAGGGGGGGGGGGGTGGATCCCGACCCTTCATCCTCACCTCGCGTTATGTTTGCATGATTTCATTTCTGTCGCATGTTCTACATCCTCCTTCTTTTCCTTCCTTCCTTCCATCCTTCCTTCCATTCCTTCCTTCCTTCCTTCCTAACCTGACGACCATCTCCTCTGAGGCCTTTCATTCAAATCGTTTCCAACACGTTCAGTAAGAGACGCCGCGAGTCGCCTCCTCTCCCATTGACTTCTGAGATGTCGGCCATTTTTAACCCACTTTCTCCTCCTGAACGTAGGGGCTAAGCTGCTCTGGTGGGAGGTGGCGGGGGGGTCTCGATTCAAAGGGGAGGTGGAAAGTGATGGATGTCACTCGGCCGGCGCAGATTAAAGTCGTTACTTCTTTAAACAAATAGTTTTAATGCCAGACAGGAAGGAAATGATGCTTCCTCCTCCGCTCGGCTGTCTCTTTCAAGATTTAACGGGATTTGCGAAGAACAAACTTTCTTTGCAAGTGCAGTCGTTTGCTCTTTTTGTTCAGGGTCTAATCCTCGTTTCCGTCACTGACACTTCCCTCTCGAGCGACCTGCAGGTCTCCAGCTTTACAAGCAGGAGGTCAAAGGTCAGACAGAGCCCGACAAAAGCTGCAGAGGCTTCACGCTCATTATGAAGTAAAATCAGACTAATTAAGAGAATTTCAGTTGAAAAAACATTGGAGCATTGACTTGAGATGGTTTGTTTGAACTGTGAAATATCTTCTTTTGGTTTTCCGATATTTTAAAAGGTGTAAAGTCACAGCTTCTTGTTTTTCCCCCTGAATTTGACCAAAAAACATTCAGGGTCGGGAAGAGTTCAGCAGAGGAGGTGAGACAGGATTTAAACTGTACGTCGACAGGCAGTCACGAAGGAGGAGAGAGACAGAAAGGAGAGGAAAACATCAGGTCAGACGGACGATCAGTCAGTCAAACGGACAGAGAGACAGACGGCTGTGAGGACGGAGCTGACCGGGAGGAGACGACGCCAAAATGTAAACCGGCAGGAAGACGGACGGACGGACGGACGGACAGAGGAGCTGAGGGCCGAGCAGGTGAAAACCCAACAGACAGTCGAGCTGCACGTCACTTAGTCCTGAAACACGTCGTCTCAAACCGTTAGGGCTGTGCGTCAGAGTTTAGAAGAAACAAACAGGGTCACGTCCTTTGAGTTTTTAAAAAAGGTTTTAACTTTGATTCAGAGGTAAGGATCTTGAAAACAAGTTTAAACTTTCATGAGACAACTGGTTAAATTAACTCGTCACCTTCTGCTGCTTTTCATTCGAAAGTTAGATTTTCTTGGAGACAGGATTTCTACACATTGACCCACACACAAATAAACACTAAACAACCAAATATGGATTCATCTGCTGCTGGAAATAGTCCTCCTGTTTGTTTAATTGAAACCTGTAGCGAGCAACAGCTTTATGAATTTACTGTCTCTTTAAAAATGGATTTAAAAGTGTGTTAGAAGTTTTGTGTCTTCGGTCAGAACCAATGAGTTCAAAGCTGAGAGCAACAGACAGAGAAAACACTGACGGACAAATTGATAAAAACAGATATATAGAAAATCTCCAGCTTGATTTTTCTGTTGCCGTTTGTCTGTTTGAAAGTTTTTTTACCAGATGATGAAAAAACATCTCAACAGATTTTCATCAAAGTTTGTTGAAACGACTCAGAAGGGAATCTTTATTTAATTTAGGGTCAGATGCAGAATGTTTTTACCTCATTCTTTCACAGCGTGAGACTTGGCTGAGGAACTCATTCATTAGTCTTAAGAAAAACTTTTAAAACTAAAGACAGGTGGATTTATTAACTCATTAAATACACACACACGCACGCACACACACAAACACAGGTCAGCTTAAGGCCAAACAAATAGGAAGAGATGCAAAACAAGAGGTAAAGAGAAGAGGAGGCACTGATCTGAGGTGAGAGATAAATGACTATTGGCTGAGGATCCTCTGGTTTGAAGATTGAATCATCAGATTTGTGCTTTTGATGAGTTGCTGCTTTTCATATTTTTCTTATTATCACAAAACATTTCTAGGTTTTTGACTTTTGTCCGGACAAGATGACTGAATCCTGGTTATCGTGTTCTGACATCTGAGTAACGGTGCATGAAATACTCCAATAGAAGACTTGATTAATGGAGACAGTACACTGCAGATTCATCAATCATTGAGAGAATGGAATGTTTCACTGATTGATCTTTTGGGGACAGATCTAAAAGAAGACAGATCTGAATGATTTTATGATCAGAAGAGACTGAACGAGGAGGAGGAGGAGGAAGAGTGAGAGACGTGAAGAGGGGATGAAGGAGAGATGGTTCCAGGAGGACGTGGCTTGATGAGCGTGCGTGACGGAGATGGAGGATGGTGAAGACGGAAGGAAAGAAGTGAGGGTGGAGGAGGAGGAGGAGGTAATGGAAGAGATGAAAACACAGAGGGGGATGGAGGAGGGGAAGAAGGTTCACGGTTCACGGGAAACATCAGAGGAGGAGAAATTAACTGAAAGAGAAGGTGAAAGAAGAGATGGAGACAGTGAAGAGATGGAAAACAGAGGAGAGAAGGAAAACAGAGGAAAGAACGAGGCTCTAATGGAAGTTTTTCCTAAGACTGATTATTAGACTAATGTCTAAGTTGTAAATGGAAACCTAGTTGTCTGGTACAGTCTTTCTTCATGACCTGCAGATATTTATACTTTCACATTCCTTTGGTTAAGATGAAGATATGAGACTCGAGTCCAGAGTCTCGTCATGGACCGAACCAATCTGAGTAATAAATGTGTTGTTATTTAACCGTGGTTCTCTCTGTGATCAAAGTTGTGCAGTTGTGCGAGTGGGTGTCGGTCTGCAGAGCCTCAAACACCAGCTGGTCGACCTCAGTCTCGTTTGCTATTGGTCTTAACATGGTCACATGGGTTCAGGAAAACGGTCAAACAGCAGCAGTAACATCACGGCTGCAGCCACGGAGACATTAGAAAACACTCAGCTAAAGTTAGCTTTGACCTGTGAGCCTTTCCAGCTGTTAAACAAATATCAACTCGTCCACCATGTACAGACTGTTATAAGACGCCATGACAGCTCCTCAAAGTGAAGCGAAGTCATAAACCCCTTCTCCTCCATGTTAGCAAAGGGGACATGGAGCGGCCGATGTGCTCCGCCGCGTTCCCTCTCCACACCGGCTGTTTATACCTGCGGGCGACCAAAGCTTCTCGAAGGTGATTGGTCAAACTAGAAATCAGAACCTACAGATTCTACATATTCACATAAGGAAACTGTTCATAGAGATGAAGTGAGTGTTGGGATTAGGAACAGGAAAAGGAAAGAGAAGTGAAAGAGAAGAGGAGATAAAGATGAAGAGGAAGTGGAGGAAAGACCCGTGAAAGAGAAGAGGAGATAAAGATGAAGAGGAGGATGAGGGCTACAACAGGAGGTGGCGAGGCGGGGGTCGAGCAAAGGATAAACACTAAAACCTGCAGAGTTTTAACAGGGCACCTCCTGTTTGACCTCCTCCTCCCTCCAGAACCAGCCAATAGAGGCGAACAGAAACCAGCCCGTGAACCAGTGAGGAGACAGAAGTCACCTCGACGTCCCTCCCTCTTCTTCTTGCTATGTTTTTCCGCAGAGGCCCCATTGCGTGACCACTAATCACCTCAGAGCGCGAAACGCCTCGAGCAGCCGGCCCGCCACCCTCCGCTCAGCTGATCCACTCACGAACGAGCCGGCTCGTGGTGAATAATGCAGCAGCGAGTTGTTTTAGAGAGAAAGTCTGCTCTGCCTCGACAGGGGGCGCTGTCTGGGAGGTCAAAGGTCAAGGCCGGAGCTCGTAAACAGAATTACATTCGTTGCAAATGTTGACGCGGCCGCCTGTAAAACAGCTGATGTTTTATCTACAGATTATGAGGCATCCGATACGACCATTGAACCAGGAAGTCACTGGTCACCTGATCGGTTTATCTCAGCTCCGGTTACATGGACTTGTTTTCTGATCTGAATCTGGAGCTGGAGGAAATTCTACACTTAATATTAAACAAAGATGTTTGGTCATATTTTCTCCTGATTAAAGAAACCACAGCTTCTGTTTGTCTAAATTATCTTAAAACTCTTTAAAGTTGTTGTGTGATTTTATTAAATTAAACTTTTACCTTTGTTAAATAGAAGTTAGGGGACAACTTGCCTCTCATGAGCAGTAAATATTTTAAAGACATTTGGAACGTTTTCATTATTTTGGATGAAACAAAATCTTATTTTATAAAAACACATTTGATAGTTTTAGTGGATTCTCATTCGTTATATCATTAAAAGCTGCCTGGAGTTAAGAGCTTTACTATAATAATATAATATATAATATACACAAGGTACATTTTCTTGTTTTACAAATAATTACAACGTATTTATTAACTATTTATAAATGTTTAAAGTGATGCAGAGTCTTCTGTAAACAATGTTAAATATTAAAAGCATTAGAGCAAAACTGACAAGATATACAAATTTATTTGATCCTTTAATGATAATAAAGTTCAATTGACTCAAAAATTATCCAAAATAATTATACTTCCTCATTTGATTATAATAATTTTAGACTAAATTAAGTTAAAAATAATGTTAATTGTCACTATAGCCTATCATATATAATAATGATCGTAATTAAACAGTGTCAAATAATTCAATGGTTATAGTTTGAAGATGTTTGAACCTTTTTCGTTTTAAAAAGTTCATGTTTTTACGTATTAATAACGGTTTGTATGATATGTGTCTTTTGTGGATAATACCTTTGATTATTTTGCCATGAATAATCCAGAGTATAACATCCTATAACTATAGTTTACCTCGATGTTTCTGTTTATTAATCTGCTCAGGAAATCTAAGTTAACGGTCAATTGTTACTTAAACTTTATGATTTTATTCTTTTTCTGCCCAGTTTAAGTTTATATCAGGTTTGTAGAGTTGATTAAAAAGTTTTTGTATTTCAATTATTTCCAATATTTGGTTTCTATTTATCGTATTTTTTTATGAATTACACTAATTACACTTATCCAGTATTTTTTCCGTTCAGCCTCTGTCTCCTGCAGCAAATTAAAATCAAGTCACAGTCAATAAATTCGTTTTCGTGTTTAATAATGAAGAGAAACACGCAGAGAAACGAGCAGCAGCTGAGACACGTTTCAAAACTTTGATTTTATTCTAAACTAACTTTGTAAAATTCGTTTTTAAATGGATGGAAACACAAGATCCCGAGTTGATGATATTTAAAACCTTTAAATCATCACAGATTCTGTAAATGACGGAACTTTATTTAACTTTCTAACTTCTCTGCGGAGCGAAGCTGGTTCACTCATTCATCTCCGTTTATCATTTAGTTTTCCACGAAGTAAAATAAAAGTTTTGAACTCAGAGGAAACAACAGAAAATTCTGTGACGAATGAACGAACGATCGAGTCTGAGAAACCGAGCGACGGAAACACGACGGAGGAAAAAGAAAAAAGTCGTAAAAGTGAGTGTTGACCGTGAAGATAAATTAGAGCTTTTATTATGTGAACAAACTGCGACACAACGAAAGCAGCGCGAGGGAATAAAACACGAGAATAAAGACATTCAAAGACAAAGAAAGTGTGAAAAGGCTCAGACACGAGACTCTGATCCCTCCTCACGTCAAAATCTACAACTTGAACTTTAAACACAGATTATTCCTGTGACTTTATTACGACACAGACACGAGAATTAAATTAATTTGAACAGAAGGAAACGATTCGTGGAGTTAATCTGGAATAATGATTAAAAAATAACTCAGAAACACTGTGTTTTTCAGTGGTGATGAGGAAGCTGGGATTTGTCATGTCTTTATGCAATAAAAATGCGCATAATACTATAAACTAAAAGTTTTCAATTGTACAAAAGGTAGCATAAATATTCACACCCTTTACTAGAGTAAAAAATACTCCAGTAACCTATACTTTCAATAAAGAAACCAAGTTATATTTAGTATTCAAAGAGAAAATACAGTTAGTGTTAGTGTTGTTGGATTATTTAATGATGTATCTATATTCTTTTTATTCTATTACAAATATATGTACTTTTAAAACCATTATGTGTTTTTACTTGTAAAGTTGAATCTGTTACTAACTTTACAGTAAATTTACTAACTCAAGTATAAAAGGCTCATGAAATAGATTTTATTGAACTGATCAGTTCACTGAAAAACTATTTACGGATACAGTTAAATAACTGAGTGAATATCAGGGTTTTTTTCGAGTGATATTTGACTTTAACAGAAGAAGATACATGTGAAACAGTCAGTTGGAGCAGGTGAGACATCGCAGGATGAAAACTGAAACCTTTGACCTTTGCAGTCGACCTGAATGAAAACATGTGACTTCTATTTTGTAGACTCATGGCCGCTGCTTGTGTCACTGAAGTTTATTCTGGTGTCACCGAAAGTCACCGTGGATGAAAACAACATCGACTAAATGCCGAAACTGTGAAGTGCTGGTGAAAACCAGAGGATCATTAGAGCGGTGACCAGCAGCCGTTTTCACTCACATTGGATTTCTTCCTCTCGGCTCAGTGTAATCTGAGACCAGGCCTCAGGCCTCAGGCCGCACTTTGCACTAGACAGTCGGACGTTAATAAAACAACCTGTTGTCAGGCTGGACTCCAGTTAGCTGCCGAAATCAAGACCGACAATAAAGACCGACAATAAAGACCGACAATAACGACCTACAATCACAAGCACAAACACGAGTACAAACACAAGCTGCTTCCGCCAACCATGACACTGTGATGTCTTCAGGGTGGTGTTTTAAACAGGCCCAGCACAAGGACCGCTACAGTAAATATGACCATCCATCCATTTATACATCAATCTATTTATACAACAAACCATTTATACATTAATCTATTTAATAAACCATCCATTTATACATCCATCTATCTATATAACCATCCATCTATTTTTATATCCACCGATCAATCCAACCATCCAACCAACAGTAGAACAAAAGGTGCTTCTTCTTATTACTTTCCCTGAGATTAATTTTAATTCAGTGACTATATAAAGCCAACCTTTCCCTGTTTATGAAGTTGATCAGTGACTGTATATAAAAGTCTCCATTTTTATCCTGTTGAACGTTCTATCAGCTGAATATCTCAGATGTAGACGCAGTCGTCTTGTGCTGCTGATGTGATTTAAAGCCTCAGTAGTGAAGGAGGAGTTTCTGATTGATCCTGCTGATAAACAAACAAACAAACAAACAAACAAACAAACAGTAAAAACACAACCTGCCTCAGCCGGTGAGGAGTTAACTTCCACAGGGACTGAGCGTCGCTGTATAACCTCCTGTATGGAGTTTCCTGTCATGTACACAGAGCAGTGGTTGGTGCGTTGGGTCGCTCGGCCTCGTGAGTGCAGACTGAACCTGGGACACTTTGTTTACTGCTCATTAACCTGCAGAGCTGCCATGTTCCAACACACAGACTAACAGGTCACTAATGTTAGGAACTCCTGCTGGATAATGCTGCCAGATACCAGGAGGCTTTACTGCTCAGCGTAATCCTGTGTACCAACATTAAGAGCTGCATTTGGCCACAGGGATCTCAGCAGGCGGCTGGGCTCACACACGAGGGCGGAGGCAGCGACGCACTGACGACCCACAACGACACCACGTCCGCCCAAAGACAAACGTGCTTCAGTCAGATTCAGGTTCTTCACTGGTCGCTTCAGATCAAAACGATCAAACACTGGATCCTTTCACTGGTGATTTCAGACGGGAACTCCAGAAAATGTCTGCACACAGTTGAAGAACCATTTCCTGTAGTTACCGGTTCTCCTGTGAAGCAGCAGCAGCAGATTGTTCCGGGTCCGACTCGTTCACACCATCAGGAACATGTGGGGAACCTCCGGGGAGAGGGGCGGAGCCTGTAGAGCAGCAGGAGGCCGGACATGGCGTGTAAATTCTGATGTGGAAAGATCATTGTTGTTGTTTACAGCTCATCCACACCGGCGTCGGCCCTCATCACCCAAAGATCTGGAGCCTCCTCGTCTTTCCAAGTTGACGTCTTCGTCTTCTACCTGTACGGCTCCTCCTCTTCATCATCCTGAGGTATTGGAATTCTGTTAGAAACATCATCAACACGTCCACTCGCTCACTGGGAAGTTTCCAGACGTTTTACTGGGAGGCTGCGGGAAAAGTCCCAGATAGAACTTCGAGAACATTTTAGGAACACGTCTGGATTCAGTTCATGGGTCAAAGCTGCGTCAGTGATTGGTCACTGACAGAGATGTGTCTCCTGGCCCTCAGGGGAGTTAATCTCTCATTAAAGTCAAATAGTTCTGACTTGAATCAATTACAGTAAATAAAGAAAGTACACACAGTACTATAGTTTGAATACAACTGGTACTGACAGTGTTGATGTGACAACACAAACAACATTGAAGTACATGTTCATCTTTAAAACACTCAGTCACTGTTTAAATCCTGGTAGAGGAGAAACTGGAGATTAGGATTATACGTACACACAGACACACACACAGACACACACAGACCAACATACATCTGGCACAAGGAAAAACCCGACCAGCCCAAATCCCTGGCGTGCTTGATGACGTGTGATGTAATCGAGGTAACGACGCGGCTTGGGATGGACGAGGAGGAGGCAGGAGGAGAGCGGGAGGAAGCAGCAGGAGAGGAGACCAAAGGAGAAGAACAAGAAGCGGAGGAGTGGGAGGACTGGGAGGACTGAGAGGAGGGTGAGGAGGGTCGGCCGGCTACCTTGACCTCTCCTCAGGGGTCGTGTGAGGAGGTTAAGCAAACAGGTCGTGGGCTCTGACAATAATCCCGGCTGCTCATTGGCCCCGGGTGTCAGCACGCAGCCCGGCCGCCACTGTTGTTCTAAGGAAGCTGGGACCCGCCCACACGCAACCCACCACGCTCAGCCGTGGTTGTGAGGCGCCACCGGGACAAATCCTTCCACCGTTAAATTAGACAAACTTCATGTGTCCGCCGTGCTGGTATTGTATGGTTGTTAATCAATACATCCACTAGAGGGCAGAGTTGAATTTCTGACGATAAACTTGGCGATGGTGAAAAATGGAAAAACAGCCGCATCGTAAAATATTGAACTCGAAAGATCTCTGCTAAAAAAAGCTCTGCCATCGTGGACATGTCGTCCTCTCGACTTATGGCCCTATCAATTGAATTACTGGCTACACTGCCCCCCCACCAGTTCTAGTGGTACTGCTTCATTTCATCTGTTGCGTCTGGATCCATAAACACACATAGGATGTGCAAAAATATAAACAAATATTGAGGTGAGTCATGCGTTTTCTTCGGGGTATCTGACATTGAGCATCAATGAGTCTTTGTGTACGAACTAAATAAGGATGAACTGTAGAAAGACGAAGTGGCAACAGCTATTGATCAGTTTAAACCAGACGCAAAGAAATGCAGTCAAATGTAAATTTATTTGATTTAGAGACTCGAAAGCTCGACTGATCACTTGTATTTATATGTTTGAGGACATCATGAGTTATTTATTCTGCAAAGTACATTCCTCCGACATCTAGGTTGGATCAGAGAGCTCGTTCAGAGATACCAACACAGATACGTGTAGGAAGGGAAACAGCCGTTTTGATTCACATGATTAATCCCATGCGGGTGTCTGAGCTCCAGAGAACCCACACGATCCCAGAATGTTAGCTTCTTTTACAACGCCCAGCTGGTCCAGAGCAAACAATGCAACCAGAGCTGAGGCAGTAGATGTTTTTCAGGCCTTCAGCTTCGGCTTCTCTTCTCTTCGTCATTTCTTTGGCCGAGGCCCAGGTCCTACCCACATGGAAGTTTTTCTTCTTCTCTCAACTGAAAACAAGTCAACGCCGCTGAGCTAAAGGTTAAAAGCAGGATTGTAAAGCGAGTGAAATGTGAGCTGGAGATTTGACGCTACAACGACTCGACCAACTTTGCTAATGGTCTAACTGGCCTCTCGCCAGCACTTTTCCCTCTGCAGACATTTCCCACTTCCTCCATTTTTCTTTTAGTTTAGTCACCCGCCGGATACAAGGCGTTAAACGTGACCTCTGCCCTGTGTTTTTTTTACCCCTCTCTTTGTTTGTCTTTCTCACAATTTGACTTTCTCCGCTCACCCTCTGGTTTTTTGTTCCTGGGCATGTCACTGCATTAAGTTTGACCTTATGACCCCCTTGCTCAGGTTCTTTTCCACTTGTTTGTCTTCGCTCATCTCCTCTTCCCTTCCTTTGCCTAATTGGTGTCTGTTCGTCTGTCGGACCAGAAGAGGAGGAGGTTAACTCTTGCTGGATTAGGGACCCCTGTGGATCAGTGAAGACATGAAAGAGGGAAAAGGAAGACCAGCGACAGTCGAGAAACCTCTGAAGTATCTGAAGGTTCTTCAGGATTTCACACTTGAATAAAAGGCCGATAATTTTAGAAAGAAGGGAAAAATCGAAATACAAGATTATTCTTTCTGTTATCTTTGTTCAGACTATTTCTGGACACAAATCTGTTGGTTCAAAGGTTCGAGGAGTGAGTCTGACCTTTGAGCCTCGTCGTCCTTGTCCACTGGTCATGATCCTTCAGTCGGGCTGGTCCTGGGTGCGGCGGCGGTCACGCCTGGTCAAACCTCTTCACCGGCCCCTCTCCTGCTCTGTCAGTGGGATCACTGAGCCGTTTCCTCCAGACGAGCCGCTGTGAGAAGAGAATCACCCACAGTTTCATTTCTGGAACAAGGCATCGCCGGCTGCACGTCAGAAGATCGAGTGACAGGAACAAGACAAACTACTTCGGTCAGAGTTCAGTTTGAAGCTTTGAAAGAGAAAGTTGAAAATGAGGAGCTCAACTCGAGGCCGGTTTTCACTTCGATGCAGAAAACTTGAAAATGCACGTTGTTCTCTCTCCGTTCTATTCACACACTTGTACAGATCATGTGACCACAGAGGCTCTTACAGCAAAGAAGTTAAATTAGGCGGAAACATCATTCTAAACTTCTCTGGACTGTCTCACCAGATCTCCGGGGCCCCCACCCCCCCTGCAAGTCCCACTTTAACCCAGCCTGCATAAGTCAGTCATACTTCAGAGTGGGACGAATAGAATCCAGAAATCCAAACTGCATCCAAAATTAAACTAACAAGACTCTCTGTAACCTGCAGACCTCAAATCTGTGAATCAGAACTCTGGAGCAGCTCTACACAAACCTTTTACAATTTAAAATAGACATGGATCCCTCAGGAAACCATCAAACAACTTTGTTAGAGGTGCTAACAAGTCTGAGTTCAGTTCTGCCAATGCTGAGGACACACACCTCACTACACTACACACTCTGTCAAACTCATATCTGGTGCGACTGTCTTGTTGTTTTTCAAAGGTTCCTCAAATGACGGCTCCAACAGGTGGATCCCTCTCTGGCCAACATATCCCAGGATTCATTGGGCTTCGTGATCGTTTTTTAAAGGGATAATGTCGGCGGCAAGTGACAAAGCCAAAAACGTCCGATGACAACACCGTTAACTGTCAAAATCTGGCTTCAACAACACATGTTCAACCAGATGCTGTAGATTTTCCTATTAATGAAATGAATTGACAACAGAAAGATGAAGAGCAGGTCCAGTTATAAGAAGCTGGTCTGTAGAATCTAACCTTACTCCTACATGAATGGTGGTTGTCACAACGCCGGCGATGGGGACATGATTTATTGACTGTGGAGGCAGGTACTGGCCGGCCGGCAGACGACTGCTACATGAAGACTCAGAGATGAACGTTCAGGTTACAGAGGTTTGAAATCAAATCCACAAGAAGAACAAACCAACTGAGGTGAGGAGTGCGAGTGGACATGTGGACGAGTGATGAAGAGGGAACGTGAGGACAGGCGAGCAGGCGGGCGGAGACTATCAGGGCTGATAGGAGGAGGGGGGGGGGGCAGGTCTGATGTCTTCAGGTGGGAGCAGAGACTGGTTTTATTATCAGACAGACAAAATAATACAGACACAGGCGCATGAATATAGATGCTGGTTGGAGATTTACTTAAATACAATTTTTAATGTGTGTTCATCTTTTTGAACCAAATCAACAAAGTGGTCGGAGCCGTTTTTAAATCTCACCCGAGACACAAAGACTCACAATCACATCTTTAAACTGTACTTAAAATAATTAGATTCTTCATTCTGCTCCTGGAAAGATTTCTTACTTTGATTTCTATCAACCCAGGTTTTCCTCCTAAAACTGTGAGAAGCAAAACAAGAGACAGAACAATGAAGAGGAAACAGCAGCTCCTGCAGCCGCTGACAAACTGAGCAGCAAGAGAATAATGAAGCAATAATAACTTAATAAAAACTAAGTCGACAGTAATTTACTAATTCAAAAGATTTTCTATTCCACTGAATATTTGTAATTCTAGATCACAAATATTTACTTATAATATCATAGCAACGTTTTTCACACAGGCTGCTGATACTAAAATGTTTCTGATTACATGATACATGATGATGATGATGATGATGATGATGATGATGATGATGATGATGATACCAAGTAATGACAATAAAATGAGACGCTGCCTCAACAATTACAAAAACATTTGATGATTTAATGTTTACAGTGAAGTGGACGGAGTTTGTTTCAGGACTCTGATATTGAAAATGTTGATATACTTTCTCACACACACACACACACACACACACACACACACACACACACACACACACACACACACACAGACACACACACACACACACACACACACACACACACACACACACACACACACACACACACACACACAGGCACTGTGGTTGGTTTTGGCTTCCGTCCTTCCTCCACTCCTCTTCCTCATTTCCATAAAGTGACTGCACCCCTGGCTGAGCGTTGATGGTCTGTTAGAAAGAGATGAATCTCAGCCGCAGTGATTTCAGACGGCGGCGGACGACGAGCACACGATGCTTCGCTTCGAGGAGAAACCGCTGAGGTTTCTATTAGTTGTTCTAGATCCTCAAGATGTTTTATGAAAGCTTGTGATATTCGTTGTCACATCATTTGACTCGTTATATTACAAGCTGGGAGGAGAACTGAACATCGGCTGAGATTTAAAATAAATATATATATATATATATATATATATATATATACAGATCTAGTTTCAGTGATTAGACAAAATTGTAAGAAATCCCAACTTCCTGGGGTTAGCATCTCTGTGAGGCTGAGGATCGACTATCGGCTGAAACCAATGAGACTTTCGGGTCAATGCAGGATTTCTTACTTACTGCAGCTCGTTGGCTTTGTCATCATTAATCCTGGGAGGAGTCTGAGAAGATCCATTCATTAGATCAACAGTGAACACAACAGCAAACAGTAAAGAGAAATATCACATTAGTGACTGACCAGCGCTAAACCTAAATTTCAGTCAGGATTACCTAACCCGAAGAAATATTACATTACATGTCAATTATCTGACGCTTTTGTCCAAAGCGACTTATATTTTTAGTATACTCAACGTTTATGAGGGGCCATGTAGGGGTTCAGTATCTTGCCAAGGACACTTAAGCATGCAGATGGGAAAGAATGGGATTCGAACCGGCAACCTTCTAGTTGCATAGCACCTTTTGTTCGTCAAATATTTGACAACACAAAGAAATTTCACTTTTAGTTTCAGAAATTTTCACCTAATTGGAAAAACATACAGAACTGAATCTCTCTGTTTCATGTCAGATCAAAGTATATGAAAATGAGTCTGCTCAGTTTTTAAAATTTCAGATAAACTCATTGTTTTCCTGACAGCGACCTGAAGTCACACAGCTCAAACGGACGTGATGACATGAATTATCATATGTAGAATGTTGGTCATACAGATCATGAGCAGCCTTTAATCTGCAGCGCTGCTCTTTCCTGTATTACAGCTGATTAGTCGCTGCCTTCGCTTCCTGCAGCACTTTGCAACCGGAGACCATCGTTCTGCAAACTGCACTGTAATTACACCCCAGAAACACACCGGCATTAAACTGTCGGTCCAGGCCGCAGACGCATCAGGTTGCATTCCACGGGACGCATTATGAACCGAGGGCTCGGGCTGCGTTGTTTGAAAATGTTGAATTTGTTTATTGAAAACAGCTTGTACAGTCCTGATCAGTAAACCGCAGCAAATCCCTCTGGGACAGATGGTGATATTAATATTCTGCAGTGAGCGCTGTGGAGCAGAGACGGTGAAACACTGCCTCCGTCCTGCCTCGGGAAATGACACTGCAAACACCAGCCCACAGAACGTTCTTTAAAAAACACTTCTACAAGTTTGGCTCAAATGATCGAGAGGAAAATATTTAAAGATCTTAAATTGCACTTCTGTCCGTCCTGGGAGAGGGATCCCTCACATGTGACTCTCTCTGAGGTTTCTACGTATTTTTACCCTGTTAAAAGGATTTTTAGTAGTTTTTACTTACTCTTGCTGAGGGTTAAGGACAGAGGATGTCACACCATGTTAAAGCCCTATGAGATGAATTGTGATTTGTGAATATGGGCTATACAAATAAAATGTTATTGATTGATTGATTTGAATTATCTTCTCATCACAAAACCTTCATTGCAAATAGAACGATCAAAAATCACTAAATGTTTCCATAATAAGAAAGAAAAACTGATTGAGGCGATTATAGAATATGAAAGAAGAAGCTCAGTCTTCGTATGAACACTAATTTGTGTTAGTATATGTTTTACCTGTGTAACACTTTCATCATGTAGTGAATCCCAGTGACACAGCTGCTTATCAACAGTGAGTTACATATCAAATGAAATATGCAGAGTTTTAAGAAGTCGTTTATTTATAAGGCTAAAATAATTAAAAAAATTCCAGAACAGCAGAAATTATCTCCAGGGTTTTTTGTTGTTTTCATTTCCAGGATGACTGGAAAGTTCTCTCTGAAAATGTGCCGGTTTCCAGGATGTGAACCTTGTTAAAGTTCTCACCGACATCATAAGAATGAAACTGCAGTTTGTAGTTTGTGTTTAATCGGCTGCTGAAAACATGAATAGATGTTTTTTGGGTGAGTCATCGCTGTGTCGACCCCGGCACACGAGGCGCCGCTGCCCCGACTCGCTCCTCGGGACGGGATTTGAACGTCCGCTGGGCGCCCGGGGCCCAAAGAAGACATGTACTATTTGTGTGCATGGAGCGTGTTGTGTGTACACGTCTGCATGGGATGTTTTTAAATATACAGGCTGTGATCCAGATGTGTCTGTGGAGGATTTGCAGCTGTGAGGTCAGGCGTTAATGTTCAGTGAGACCCGGTACAACTCCGAGTGGTAAAAGCTCGTATCTCCTGCAAATATAAAGTTAAAAAGAAGTGTTTGTAAACTGTACAGGCATCACATTTCAACACTTCTTTCTGTGGAGGAATAAAATCCTTTACTTCTAACATTAGAAATCACTCAAAGTTGCACTTAAGAGCCGCTCTGGGATGGATTACCGAGCGAGGCAGTGGTGAGACGGATCGTATGTCAGCTGCAGTAACAGTAGGTCCACAGGGTTAACGGCTTAAAGCTTCTCTGATGTGTTTTCAATCACATGGAAAGTAAAGAGGCGACTGAGAATGGCGGATAAAGCGGAGAACGGAACGACCAGAGAACACAGTGTTCTCTGCCGGGCTCAAACCGACGAAGAGGAGATGAGCCTGATTGATCCCGAAGAGAAACTGGGACGAGACACAGAGAAGGAAAAGAGACAGAAGGTGGAGGGATGGAAAAAACACAGAAGAACCAGTTCAGGTTTCACTTCTGACACATTTCAAATATGAATTTAACTTTAAAACAACTTAATTCATGTTAACAACTCTGTGTTTGTCTGTTGGCCGCAGAAGCTTCAGAATAAAAGCCTTTTAGTTACTTTCAGCGATTAATGTAAAATACTTCGATCGACATTTTAATTTTACTTGATTTATGACTTGTTGGACTTCGTGAGATGGGCTCATGTTTGCTAAAACCTTTCAATCAAGTTTCTATAACCAAGGCTACAATGTGTTTTTTAAAGTAATCACCTTGGCTATGGTTACGACTGTTGTCCACACTACTCCGAGTTTTCGAGAACGTAAAATAAGAACTTTGTAAAAGCTGCTTGTCCCGTTTTGGTTTGAAACCTCCCGGGTTGTGTTTGAGACGTCGCTCCTGGGTCACGTCTGGCTCAGTTACTTATTTCGTTTTGTGTTTCGGAAAGAAAACTGCGTCTGGAGCTGAAGTTGAAATCTTGCAGATTCGTCCATCCTACTAACCTGCTCTACTCTTTCATCTCATCTGGTCATTTTCAATTCCATACATTAAATACCTGCTTTATTTAAACCAATTCACGGCCTCGCAAACCCATCAGAGCGGTGGATCAGTGCAAACAGGATAAATAATCCACACACAATCAATAATTTACTTGGCCGGGTCACAGCTTTGCATCATAAACACTTCAGGCTTTTTGAAATCAAGTAAATTCAAATGAAAAAAAGACTTATCGTGAAAACAAAGGCCTGTTGTGACCATGAAGGATGAAACTGGTTTATGTGAAAAAACTCCAGTGAAACCTGTAACGGATCAAATCTGGAGCAGAAACTGATGATGGAGATTTGACTCTGCGAGTGAAACGACTTTTCTCAGCTGTGATAACTCTTATAATAATAATAATAATAATAAGAAGAAGAAGAAGAAGAAGAAGAAGAAGAAGAAGGGGACAGTGTCAATACGGTCTCCTGGACATTACATGATATTAACTGTGGTTCAGACTCTCAGGTGAGAAAACTATGAAAAGTTGAATTTAATCGTTCACCGGAACGTTTAACGTTGATTAAAGACAGAATGTTTTCCAGTAACTGACGAGTCATCAGAGGAAGAGGGGCGTTCACTGATAATCAGACATCTGGAAACTATGAAAATCACGGAGCAGGAAGAGCTCAATCAATGACACACACACACACACAAAGATGATTACACACACGGCAACATGTGCACTCACTGTACATGTACACATACAAATATATATATTATATATATATACAAAGTAAGTTTACCTGGAGTCATGTAAAAGAACTACAGTCCAGAGACACTGAGGCCATTTCCTGATTAACAATCACAGCTTCACGCTGATCAGCAGCAGATTCAGTTTCAGAGACTAAACCACTTTAACCGTCAGTGACGATAAACACAAACACAAACGTGACGGGGAATGAGCTGATTCGAGAGAAAGAACCTAAGCTTTACTCAGAAACCTGTCTCCGGACTTCAGCTCCGATCGTGAAAGAAATCTATTGATTTCGACCTTAAGACAAAGATCTGATATTTAAACCAATTGAGAAAGGGGCAGAGCGCTCATCGTCCAGGATGCTCACAAATAAAAATGAAAATAATCAATAAACAAAAGAGAATAAATCTGAAATTTACACTGAGCTGAACTTGAAGGAGTCAGATGACACATCGATGTCCCACATTCACATATCTGACGTCCAGAGGCTGGTCTGACTCAGTGTTATTATGTTTGATCAGCCTCTCATATCTTATAGTGAAGAATATTTATCTATAAACTAATAACATGTAAAGTGAAAAAGTACCTGAGTAAACGTACTGAGTTACTTTGTAATAATACTCTGGTGTGTTCGGGTTCGTCAATAAGTCGGAAAACTGAAATGCTTCAGCTCGAGTATGAACATGAAACAGCCTGAGAGATGGTAACACACACACACACAAACACACACACACAAACACATACACACACACACGTGCAGATGTTGTACCTCAGCCTCAAGGGACGGAGACATAAATAAGCACACACACACACACACACACACGAATGCTCATTTGTGTGCTGTATGAGTAGATACATTAGTCTCACACTCACACACACACACACACACACACACACACACACACACACACACACACACACACACACACACACACACACACACACACACACAAACACATGGAGGGCATGATGACACACATCATGTCATATCTAAACAGAAGAAGAATTAAAGGCCAAGAAATAACAGATGATTCCTCTGAGGGGAAAACACTGAATAAATACACACGAGTACAAATTACAGGTTCTACTGCAAACAACTTGATCCTGATGACATGTGTGCGTCCTCCAATAAGATCTGACACGACCACGTTCACTGAACATCTGTCAAAACGTCTCCAAAATGTGAAGCCAAAGAGTATCTATCTCCCCCTGGTGGCTGCCTACAGTATAGGTCATTAAGCCCTCCTCCTCCCTGTTATCAGATGGGACATGGACAAAACAAAAAAATCTAAGTACGCGTTAAATAAATGTTTGTCAAAGATGGTTCCTGTGATTTTAGCAAATTCTTATGATAGTTCAAATGTTTGTGATAACTTAGTTTTTTACTTATTGATTATATAAAAACAGACTGAGACGTCATGATTGACAGCTGAGCCTTTCTTTGTAATGTCAAATGTAATACACCTGTAAAAACACGGAACAATCAAAATAGTATTTCCTTTATTTGTTAAGGAAGGTTTACACACGTTTAAAAAATATCACACACACACACACATCTGAAACACAACCACCAAATATCCAAATGTGATGCATCCTCAGAAGAACATGAACTTCTCAACCAACATCTGAGAACTGTTCTTATTTTGAACCAAAGTGCTGGAACTGCAGATCAATACTGCTCACACACAAGCACACACACAGACAGACACACACACACACACACACACAAACTCTGGCTTGATGCCAGTCGTACCAGCCGTTAATGAGCAGTGAAGCGCTGACCACCAATGGACTGTTAATCAAATCAGAACTGACTCAAACAATGGACGGCGCTTCTGATTGCACACAAGCAAACGCACTCACACAAGCACGCACATACAGTCGCACACACGGTTACACCAGGGTCTAATGAAACAAGATGGCCGCTGCCGTGGCATAAACACAGAGGTCATTGGGTGTGTGGAAGCTGGTGGAAACAGTTGGGTTAAAAAAATTCAAAGAACAAGAAGAAAAGCAGCTGTCGGGGGTGGTGACCGGGTTGATGGGGAGGTGAAACCTCACACACACACACACACACACACACACACACACACACACACACACACACACACACACACACACACACACACACACACACACATACACACACAGACACACACACTCTTGGGGTGTGTTAAGGGGCGACTCTCTTGCAGACGAAAAGCGAAGGTGCTGCTGATGTCGTGGAGCTGCCTCCAGTTTTGGGAAGCTTCAAAATTTCACGAGCAGCATCACATGAAAACTGAAACGGTCCCAGGACACAAAATGGCGGCCGAGGGGGTTGAAGGTGCATTACCGCCATGGTAAGGCTGCACGAGGTAGGTGAAACTGCAGCCGCCAGACGCTCGGTTGTGTTCGGTGCCGTTGGTCAAAGCAGTTTTTCTGTTTGTGGAGGTTCTGAGATGCGTTGAGGTAAAAACGTGGGATTCTGTCAAGAGTCATGGATTTGAAGACGCTGTGACGCTGATTCGGTAAAAGACCAATAACCTCCCAAAAATAACCTTCAACTAAGAAATCATAATATTCTGCCACAGCGGTGAGATTTTCTACGCGGCTCACACACAAATAAACAAAAAAATTCTGAATTGTTGCGCCGGAGAATTCTCAATTTCTTTGTCGACATGACCAGAAACCTGCAACTACTGACTGAATATGATCTTATTTTGATAAAATCTATTTTTTCCAGCTGAAAACATCTAAATGTCTGACAGAGTTTACAGCTACAAGGTTCTATTCCATGTTTAAAACCAGACTGTGCAGGTTTGAACTGCTTCATAACTGTCATAATAACCATCATCCAGCACCAACACTGTGCAGAGGAGGAGTGCAGTGATTTATTATTATTCTAATGCGTCACGACCACGTCAGATTAATTAAACTTCTATTTGTGAGCGTTCACAGCATCAGACAGACGACTGCTGCACTTTAATGGATCTGCGTTTTGTCTTCATTTCAACATTAAATATTAAAATGAACACAACTTTAATTTAAAGTGATTTCAAATGATGAATTTTAATTACAATGAATATGTAAACGAGTCAAACAGACAGATGTTAAAGGAACAAAGAGCTAAATATGATCAAATTTTGTCCTTTTTAAATGTTGTGGTTTCTTGTCTCACTAACTTTTGAAAGGAATGTGTTAAATAAACAAAAATAAGTAAAATAATATTGTATATAATTGTCTCTGTTGTATTTTAACAGTGCCGTCATTTCCTCTTTTGTAGAAGAATGAAAATAGTATTATTCAAAGAGAAACATTTCTTAGTGAGTGTTTTCTTTTTCTTTTGTTGTGGGAATTATAGGGAAATTTCACATGCCATATATGAGTTAAAGCCACAATTTCATTGCTGAAATCTTCTCTCATTTTTACTGTATTTAAAAAAATTCATCCCTATTTCAGCACAATGTATATTGGATTTAGCTTTAAATGTTTTACTCTGATTAACACCAGTTTAACATCCTTTGTTCATATTATTTGAACCACGGTTTAATGATGCATGTGTAGCTTTAACTTTGCATTTGTGTCTATTAGATTTACTTTTTTTTTTTTTTACCTGTTTAATTTTAATAAATTTGCATGGAATAATTTATTTTAGGAGAAAAAATGCCCCCTTTATAATAAATTTATTTTTAATTCTCAGTTTTTCTTACATCACGTCTCTAAATAAATGATGCAGAAAATACTTTATCTATCTGCATTGTTTTTGGTTCATTTAAAATTGTATTATCCGTAAATTCTTTCAATGCTGGGAAACTAATCTTTGTGCTGAGATTTTTTTTTTATTAATATAATGCGTCTCTTTACAGTAAACACAGTGAAAATCAAATCGTTGCGCAGTTGTTGTTGTTGTAAAAAGATGCAGCACTGCACAAATTGAGAAACTATTTTCCAAAACAAGTCATATGTTTTGGACAATAGTCCAAAATAAATTTTATAGATGAACTCAAAAGTCTCAGGTTTGATAAATGAATCCTGTTAAAAAGATATATCGAAGTGGGAAATTGACCCTGAAATCTTGCTGAAAGTCTAAAAGAAAAATAACAATATATATAAAAAAGTGAAGTTTCGGGAAATAAAACGTATATATTTATATAATAAAATGATTCTCAATCATCTAAGGAGTCAAAATGTGTTTAAATTTGTTTTTTTGAGAACAAAAAGCAGAAAGAAAAAGACGTGAATCAGATGAAATGACAAAACAAAATGATGAAAATGTTCAGGTACAGTTTGACGAAGCGTCTCACTGTGTTCCTGCAGCTGAGTTCGACCAATCAGAGTGCTTGTCTGACCTGGCTGTTGTATAAACCTCTGTCAGGTGATGTAAACGTTAGAGTTAGAATCAGTTTCTTTAGTCAAAGCTGTGCACATCACAGACCACCTGTCAATCAAACGATGGGGGCGGACACAGTGACGTCGTCTTTATATATTTACGACTTAATTATCATCAGTTGTAAAAGTTTATTCAGTTTTTTAAACAGCGAGCAGCGACAACATTAATACACAGAACAAAATCTAATGTTTAAATTTGTATTATTTAATCATTTGGAAACAGAAACAACAGAAGAAACTTTTTTTTATTTTGGGACCAAAACTTAAGACGTCGTTTAATTAATTTTTTATTTTCTTTAAATTCAGCATCTGATGCTATGAAAAAAAAGTTATTTTATTTGTTAATAAACACATTTTAAACAAAGTTTTTTTGTATTTTTCTTTCTCAGTTTGAATTTTCAGGTTGAATCTGTGAAATATAAAAAACAAACAGTGAAACACACTGGATCAGAAGAAACTATCTGCCCCCCCGCCCAACGTCGCCCCCTAGATGTCAGACAGAGAGAAGGTTCCTCAGTGTTGGAGATACAGTTCTTCATGTTTGTTTTATAAAGACACTGAGCTGGTTTCAGTTTCACTGGGAACGCTGATTTTATTCTCAGGAAATATTTATGATATGTTTGATCAGAAGGAGAATGGAATATTATTAATATTTATTTACTTCCAACTGGAGCGAGACGAGTTCAGGGACTGAGATAAATGTGGGTGAACAGGACGTCAACTGGAGGTTTTCTAATAAACGGAAAATAAATGTTATGATTTACAGAAATGTTGATTAAGTGTTGAATGAATAAATCTTTTATATATTTAGCATTGGCAAATGTTTCGAAAGGAGTACCTAGAGTATTACTTATTTAGTATTTATCTTCTGCTGGTCCACTTCAGTCCACAGTGAAATTTTATAATATATTTACTATATTTATGTGGATTTACTACATATTTTACTGTTTCTCTCTGTTTATTGTGGTTTTAATTTGACTTATCTTTACACTCCCTCTTGTTTTTTTATTACACTTTAGACCTGAAATATATATTATAGTATATTCAAATAGTATTAAAATATGTATTAGTATGTAAAATAGTTTAAACTACCTTCATCGAGTACATTTTTCATCTTCTGTTTTCTGATATTGTTTATTTACAATGTATATTATTATTTGGTTGTGAAACAGTTTAAAGTTTATGTAACGATAAATAATCCACAGCTCTCCACGGCTCCAGTCTGTAAACATCTCTAACGAGTAATAATATGTTGTATCAAGCTTCTGATGTGTAAAGACATACATGTGTGTGCAGGTGACAAAGGAACCAAATTATAAAGAACAAATAAAGTCTTGAAACAGTTTGAAAACAGAATCCTGCAGCAGCACAAAATTCATCCTTCATCACCGATATCAAGTTCGTAAAGAAGATAAAGTATTTTTGTGTCTGTCGGGAAGTTTTACAAACATTGAGCGATGTGCAGGAAGCAGCAGAGGATTGTAGGATCCTGTGTGACGACGTATAGGCTGAAAATCCACATTAACTCTACAACATGTCAAGTGTTTAAATGTGCAGATAATCCTGATTTTACAGATGTAATCCAGGACGTGTGTGTGCGTTAGTATATGTATGTGTCTTTGTGTGTGTGTGTGTGTCTGTGTGTGTAAATTGATCTTTGGTTAGAAATGTACGATACCTCTGCAGCTCCTGTTTCTCTTTCACCTCCTGGTTGAAGCTCATCAAAATCCTACACTACGAAAATATTTAGATGCGACCGAGCTTCTCTTATCTCACTACAACAAAATCTGAACAAAGTCAAATCAAAAACCATAAACCTGCGACAGAGAGAAAATGTTTTTTAGTCCGAGAGCATCGTCGACTCTTTCTTCTGTTTCACTGTCGTTTGCTTTGAGGACGATCAGGAACTTTTTCAGAGACTCGTGTTGTCGCCTGCTGGAGACTATGAAGATGATTTGGTTCTGATTGTGACTCTGATCTTTTAATTTAGTGATTGTGCTGTAAATGCAATATATTCTCACTACCTCAGACAGACAGACAGACAGACAGTCAGACAGACAGACAGACAGACAGACAGACAGACAGACAGACAGACAGACAGACAGTCGTCCTTCTGCAGACAGTCCTGCAGGGACTCTACTGCCCCCTGATGGATCCCAGACAAAATAAATCAACCATAAACATAAACACATGAACACGGAGCAGACACAACATTACAGCAGTGTTTAACCCTTTTGTTATAATTATGACTATCATTATTTTTACAAATCCAGTTTCCTGATTGAAATATGATGTGTTGTTTCCTTTTTATGTTGAGGAGCAGACACCTAAGAGTTTAAATCTGTTATTATTACTATTATTATTAACAAGTTATAATGACATGTACAGATGAACAAATCTTGTACATTTAATGTTCTTTATAAAAGTTAAACTATTTAATTTTGCCGGAATTCTAGAACAATGTTGAAAATATGAATGAATCTGATGAAGCTGGAAAAATAATAATGATTTCTACAATTTTTTTTGCCGATTGTCATTTTATCGTCGATGAGGTTTCGTCAGCGTCTGTTTTTCATGTGTAAAGTTTGAATTGAATGGACGAATGTGTAAATCTGTACGATCATAGTTGACTGAGTTCATTTGAATTAAAATCATCTTTGAACAAACGGTAGATAAACAGGTTTCACAAACATGTTAATAAACACATTTTACCTGAGTTGACTTCTTCATGACATTGCTGCCATGTCGGCCATCTTGGATTGAAGGTGTTAGAGTTGCTGTTGATCCCCTGACACTGCCCCCAGGTGGTCTGGAGACTCTAATGACCCAAGACAGAGTTTAATTAACTGACTGTAAATGACAGAGTTAGTGTAGTGGCAGATTAGTGTATTATAGTAAATGCAGTATGTATAATAGATATATATATATATATATATACTATAGTGTATAAAATACATATGAATCCTACAGATAAAATCACGCAGGTCTGTATTTCCTCCAGATTTGATTATTGTTTAATTTGACCATTCAAATCAATCACATCAATTAATTACTATTTTATCTCTTGTTTTTTTTTAACTTTTTGTTTGAGGTCACATGTCTGATAATTTGAGTTCTGCCTCTGTCTCCCGTTGCAGTGCATTGTGGGTCAGCAGTTCTGATCAGCATCAAGCTCTACAATCAGGTGATTTTTAGTTTGACGACACAAAAACTTTACAGAGTTTCTGTCTTACCTCAGAGGAGAATCTCCGTCCTCTCCAGCCAATCAGAGAGCAGCTCCTGACTGGGCCGACTGGTTCTGCTCGGTCCGAACTTCCTCCAGCTGCTGCTGCTGCAACACGACTGAAGACACAGAGAGGAGGCTCAACACACACACACACACACACACACACACACACACACACACACACACACACACACACACACACACACACACACACACACACAGAGAGAGAAGACAATAAGAGTGTGTGTAAGTGTGTCTCTGACACAAAAGAAAGAAAGGGGCCCAGAGATGAGAGAGGAATGTCTTAATGACTATGACTTGGTTTGGGTTTGGGTGTGTGTGTGTGTGTGTGTACAGTACAGATTATATTACAGTCATGATGTTAAAGCGTTGAACAGAACAAATAACGTCTGAGACAAACCAGTGGTGGAGATATGTAAATATGTGCTGAAGGTGGCGATAGACGTCAGATCACAGCTTCATTCAAATCAAGGGAGATCATCCTCTGGAGAGCAGAATGTTGAGAATGTGATGAAACAGTAACTTTGTTTTACTTTTATCAAAATAAACAGGAATAAAAGACTGAAAATAAAGTATGAATATGTTTGTATTTCTGTGAAGAAAAGCTCTGAACTTTTGTAGATGTTTCTGAAATATGGAAATGAGTGAGTTTAACACATGTTGTACAGTATGAGTTTGTGTGTTTGCAGGTTTTGGGGACGGGGCACCGTTGTTTCTGCCGTGGAGCCGGAGAGGGAGACAGTTTGGCGGGTAGCCAGCACTGACCGGGGCCCTGAGACGTCCTGGAGAGTGACCTGCTGACCTGCCTGTCACTCTGCATGAGCATCTCTCATACAAACACACAGACACACACAGACACACACACACAGAAACACAGAGAGAGAGCGAGAGAGAAGCCAATGGGGTTAGTCAAGGGTGGCAATAAGTGTCTGTGTTTGTGTAGCTGGCTGATTGTCTATGAGCAGCTCCGACTGTGTGTGTGTGTGTGTGTGTGTTAAAGGTGAAGGAGGCACTTTGTGTTAAACTTCTCTCGTGGCTCCCTCTCTTGGACCAGTCACAGCTCTACAAGCAGCTCCAGTATTCACGTCTGACATGTTTGAAAGGATCTTTATGACTTTAAAATAAAAATCATTTTCATTTTCAGCAAATAAGACTCAACTCACTTAAGAATTACCCACAGTTCATTGCAGTACAGCTCAAATTGTCTTTGCTGATGCAGAAACAAAATAAAGTTACAGCTCTGAGTTCAAGTCACTTATCACGTGTTTTGGTTCTTCTCCATCATCAGTGTAACAAAGGAGGCGTCTGATTGGTCCAATCACAGACAGAGTCGTGAAGGACGACTGTGTCTTCAGAGACGTGAGCCTGCAGCAGACCTGACCTCTGACTGTGGATCTGTTCGTGAGGGACTCTGCAGTCGATTGGAGGATTTGTTATCGAACATCAAGATTCTATATCAAGAAATAATTAAGGAACAAAACAGGAATATCAGGAAAAGTCAACTGTAATAATTTATAACAATCAATACCTGAGGAATGGACGTGGATCCATTGATCAGTGTTCGATTTGACGATCAGAGGAAGAGAAGTGGGACTTGATCTAAAATGAAATGTTCTGGAAACTTCCCAGTGAGCGAGTGGACGTGTTGATGAGGTTTCTAACACGTGACGGACGTGAAACTGGAAGAACAGAAATATCTCAGGTTGAAGAAGAGGAGGAGCCGTACACGTAGAGGATGAAGACGTCAACTTGGAAAGACGAGGAGGTTCCAGAGCTTTTGGTGATGAGGGCCGACACCGGTATGGATGAGACAACACTGATCTTTCCACAGCAGAATGAATACGTCATGTCCTGACTTCCTGATGCTCTACAGGCTCCGCCCCTCGCCTGGATGTTCCCCACATGTTCCTGTTGGTGTGAACGAGTCGGACCCGGAACAATCTGCTGCTGCTTCACAGGAGAGACACTAACTACAGACACAACCTTGACATCAGGTGACATCACCCTGACATCATACAAACTCCTCCTCCATGACGATGTGGATTCTCTGAGTCAAACGATCTTCGTCACGTCTCATCCTCGACTTTCCCAGACACGCGGTCTGACCTTGAAACCCGAAGATATCCAGGTCACATGTTCACGTTCCTGACCTCTGGGCAATGTTTACCCCTTCTCTCCACCGACTTACTCACACACACTCACACACACACACACACACACACACACCCAGACCCACACACACACACACACACACACACACACACACACACACACACACACACACACACACATACAAATACAGACACACACCATCCCCCTCTCGGCCTTCTGGCAGTTTGCTGTTGTATGGAAACACAGCTAACCTGCTGCCCTTTGAGTGTTCCTGCTAAACCAACCAACAACCCATCTGTCCGTCAACCCTCCACGCTCAATACATCACCTATTGTTAGAGGGGAGACGTCAACACACACCAACACACATGCACACACACTAACACGCATGCACACACACCAACACACACCAACACACATGTTAACGTGCCTGCACACACTCCAACATGCATTCACACACATCAACACACATGCACACACACTAACTCGCATTCACACACCTACACGCATGCACACACACTAACACGCATTCACACACACCAACACGCATGCGCGCACACCAACACAAATGCACACACACTAACACGCATGCACACACACCAACACGCATGCACACACACCAAATCGCATTCACACACACCAACACGCATTCACACACACCAACACGCATTCATACACTAAACCCCATGCACACACATCAACAGGCATATACACACAGTAAAGCGCATACAAACAAACCAACAGGCATACTCACACACCAGTACGCATACACACACAAACAGGCATGCTCACACACCAACACACATACACACACACACATACACCGACAGGTAAGCTCACACACCAACACACATGGTCACACAATAAAATGCATGCTCACACACCAACAGGCACACACACACACACACAGTGATTACAACTCTGATTCAAAGTGTTTCTGTTTGAACTTTGAGGATTAAGTCGCGGACTTTAATGTTCCCGCAGGGCTCAGTGTGTGTGTGTGTGTGTGAGTGAGTGTGTGTGTGTTGGATTAGTCTCTATTTGAAGTGTGAGGTCTGATCTAATCTGCAGGTCGCTGTAAACAGATGCAGTGATCCTGTCTGCACACAGTGTTCACTGCCATCGTTACACAACACAGACACACACAAACACATCTATTGTAATGTCCTGTTCTACAGTAGATGATGCTAGAACATCTGTGATTCAGTTTCTAACCCATCTGGAGTCTCTCTCCAGATGTAACCACAGATCTTCTGACAAGATGAGGTGGTGAAGCAGTGAGGGATGATGGGAGTTGTAGTCTTCTCCTGGTTAGGATTCCTTCAGTGTTGATGGTTCAGGAGGTTTTTATCTGAATTCTCCTCAGAGGTCTATTCCTCTCCTTCATTTAGAAACTCAGTGTTTCTCTGACATGTCTCCGAGCGGCTGCTCAGCTTTTCTCTCTGAAACCTCAAGATCCAGACGTCCGACGACTAAAATTCTTCATCTGCTTCAAATATAGAGATTAAAAACCACCAAGATCTAAAATGTGCATCTTAAAAATGTGACTTCAAACTGGATAATTGACTCATTTTTAGGAGGGACGCTTACAAATCACACCTTCAGAGGTAGATATTGTTCATCCAGGCGGAGGACAGTAACTGATGTGGGAATCAGACTCGAGAACCTTCGGAGAACCCTCGTTCCTTGAGAGGCAGCAGCTTTTCAATCGCCACCGGGCCTCATGTGTTGTTTTGAGACGTCTGACAGGTCGAGTCAAAACAGAGCGAGCGAGGAAGGAAGATGGGAGACGAGGGGGGAGGGAGGAGGAGGAGGAGGAGGAGGAAGACTGAAGCTGCCAGGGAAGTCTGAGGACGAGTTACAGGTCGTTGTAGAACAGAGATGGATGTAAGTGGTTCGGGGAGTTTTAACATAAAAAGAAGGTGTCATAAGATAATTAATGATGAAGTTCTGATCAAATAATGTTTTTAGAAACTGGATTTTTCTAGAATATTCGATTTTTTTGGAGGAAACATTCAGTAATTTTACATCTTTTGACTTTCAATTATTTAAAAGTGGACTTATTAATGTTTAGAGGAGAAATATCTCGGTGGAGAAACAGATTAATTATTATAGTTAATATTCCACAAAGTGATGATCCACCGATTTACTATTTAACAATAAAACATATGATCACGTCTTAACTGAAAAGTGAATTAAAGCACTTGAACTTGAGCAGGTGTATTTCCACCAGCAGCTGTTTCCTGTTTCCTCCAGGTCGGGTGACGACCTGGACGACCTCTGCAGAGCGAAGCGTCAGGCTGACCCAGAATAACCCAGAGACGCTGCTGCACACATCTCGTTGGTTCTCCGGGGGATTTTCAGCACAGATTACAAAGGACTCTACCCATTTGTTTTGTAACAAGCAATATGAAGTCAACACTAATACAAACGCCGCTGCTCCGAACTTCAAAATGCCAGGGGACCTTTTCAGAGGCTTAGAGCCGTTGAGCACATCCATCGTTAAGCTGCGAGGGCAAAGTACTTCTTTGATTGTTTGTTCGAAATCTCTCCCAAACGCCACGGAACAAAAACGGACCGAGGATTATCCTCTTTTACAGAGGAAATGAAATTCTTCAGACGAGGCACTTAAACAGGTTTCAGAGTGAGTGTGTGTGTGTGTGTGTGTGTGAAAGTGTGTGTCTTTAACATGAGCAATAAACATTACCCCAGGACTTTAAAGGTCTTTTAACTGTTTAAATTCAAGGATTCGATCAACCATATAAGGAAAACAAAAAACTATAAGTTTGATGATCAGTGACTCTATATAGAGACAATCAGTGACTGTATATAAAGACGATCAGCGACTATATATAATCAGATCTGACCGATGGACAGGACATCTTCAGCCCCCATATGGAGAAACCCCAGCAGCTTTCTGATTGTTTGTATACATGTGTGTGTTGTATACATGTTGCTGGACAAATCTTGTGAACGTCCTCATTAAATCCTTGAAATCCAAGTTTCTCTCACAGTAAAATGTTTGTATTTTTCCCCTCAATGGATTTTTTAATAGAATCCGGTGATCAATGAGTACTGGTCTGGAAAAAGGGGAACTTGGGCCCATTAGTGTTTTTCGGAGACCAGGCGGGTTCTTCAGTAACGGGGTCAGGAGTCCGTTGGCCTCCTAACACGTTGCAGCTCTGCCGGCCTCGGAGCTGTCTCCTCACCTCAGCCTCACAGAGCGGCCCCCAGCGCCGCTCATTCATTTGAATATTTTCTGGGCTGATGAGGATGCAAGGGCGGCAAACAGCGGCCAGAAGAACAACGTGATCACAGGGGACAAAATAATGACCAGACGCCGCAAAGATGCTTAAGTGTGTCAGACGTTCTTATGCAAGCGAGGCAGCATGTGGCTGGAACACGACACGAGGGACGTCGCTTGGGTTCGTTTGCCAGCGAACATCCGGAGACCAGATCTGAAGCTTCCGTTAAACTGGGATTTCTGTCCATTCAAATGTCCTGTTAGACAATTTGAAAGTGTCTGGACCAGTGACTTCTTTAAACTTCAGAGTTCGGGTTTAATAAAACCATGATTTGATAATAAAGATATTTGAATTGTTAAAAAATGCTTTGTAGTCCGGGGAAGCTACGAACCAAACCGTGTGTATTTAAAACTTGTTCAATTGTCAGTACTCAGAGATGTAAAGTACATTTCCTCAAGCACAGCACTAAAGTATGATTTGAAGATACTTGTATTTTATCAGAGTGGCTCAATATTTAGTTACTTTGTAGATTGAGGTGATAAATACAAAATATAAATGTATAATTTATATTTTTACAGCCTGTATATTGCTAAATACATACCAGTGTAGAAAGAGTAAATTCTCAGTCTTTGATTCAGCTTCTGTGTGGATCAGTTCTTGACTTGTATCCCAGGTTCCTGCAGGAGTTGTTCACAGGAAACAGATTTATCCTCTCAGTACCTGTGTGGATGTACCTGCAGCTCTGTAAAGGGAGATGGTTGAATCCTCTTTACAACAGATGCAGGGACGTCATAAGGTCATGAGCTCACATGAGAGCACAGTGATGAAGAAGAGGTTAGGGGACTGAAGAGAGAAGTGAAACTGATGGTTTTTCTTTGAGAAACACTGAAGAGTCTTTGTCATGGATTTAAACGCTGGTGATTCTGAGCGTTTTAACATCTGACCACGAAAAATAAAACCCTTCAGCAGGTCAGGTCGTGTTTCTGTTCCCCCGAGCAAACAGAATATCTCACAAAATTCTCACACGTTCCAAAGAGAAAAGGCCAAAATGCATTTCCATTCAAATTCAATTTGAGACGTTAAAGAAACGGACGATGAGAACAAGCTGGAAAACATCTTTCAGAAACCATTTTTTTAATAAGCACGTCGCAGTTGTTCCTTGTAAACCAACATACATGGAATATGACTCATCAAGGCTGAGCATCACTGATTCAACAGTCTTAACACGTGATCTGAGAGAAGAGTTTCCTTGTGATTTATCAGGTAACTTTAATGTGAATCTGTGAATCAGAGTTCAGTGACACTCAGCCCAGTTCAGATTTAAATATAAATTAAAACATCACTTATCGACACCCATGTCAATTATTCAAAACAACAGAGAGAAAAAATTTCAACTATTCTCTGACCAAATTATTTTATAAATACTGAAGCTGCAAATGTGATACAATGTAAAAATCATAAATGATATATAAGAGCTGCTTGTGTTTCTTATCTAAAGTGATGTTCAATGTGAGAAACAGTTGATTAGGTTTAATTGATTGAAGCAATTCTGCAGTAAAATGGCAAATTTTCAAACTTTAAGTTAGAACAAAGAGGAAAATGGACCTGAATCCCCAAAAATGTTAAGTGGAAAGACTTATTGAGTCTATCATCGATATCAAACCCGAATCTTTTTCATTTTTCATATTGGTTCGGCCTTAAAAACATCACTGTTAATGGGTCATCACCTGTGACCTTTGACCTCCTGCCACCAGTTGAGGAGGTTCAATCAGCTGCGGTTCACTTTGGTCTCCACATTTAAAAAGTCAAGCTGCATTTTTTCTTTAACAAAAAGTTGGAATATGTGAGAGCAGAGTTTCTTTCTTCCTGTCAAAAGTCTCAGACCCATAAAGATTTGGTTTTCCCAACATCCAACCACAGTCGACCTCTTGGTCCCTTTGCCAATAAACACGTCCTCTCAGTTTCTCCTCTTATCAGAGATTATACACCAGAACTTGAGGGTAATTTTTCGTCTCTTAAGTTTTCATGTTGTTGTCACATCGGGAGGAAACATTGCAGCGTCAGGAAACAGGAAATCAATCTCATCAGAGTCTCAAGTATCAGAACCTGGAACAGGCTGAGGAGAAACTTGATCAGGAATCAAGCAACTTGTTCAGCTCAATCAGGGTCGGTACGGTCTGTACTGTGAAGCCGGAGGGTTGCCGGTTCCACTCTGGAATGGGGCCGTGGACCCTCCGAAGGCAGTTCTGTAACTCTGTGAGGAAGGCACTCCGCTGGCACCCACACCAAGTCCAAACCCAGTCCCTAGACCCTGCACACCAAGTCCCTGCCCACCGCCGGGCCGCGCCAAGCCTTGATTCATCATCCCTGTGTAGGGGGAGGCACCGTAGGCGAGTCCCAGGCCTCCGTAGGGCCGGTGGGTGTGGTGCCCCGGGGCAGGCAGAACCACCGGCTGCGCGTTCCTTCCCGGTGTGTCGAAGGAGAACTCCGGAGGAGGGCTGCTGGGCTTTGAGGGCGTGGACGTCAAATGGTCCAGCTCGCCTCCCAAGGACAGAGGAGGCAGGGAGGATATGGCGGTGTAATCTTCAGTGGCGCCCAGAGGAGGAACAGAGGAGGGGGAGGAAGAGGCGGAGAGCGCCCCGGTGAGGAGAGGTCGGGTCCAGTCATCTTTAAAGATCTGGACGGTCAGCGTGGAGACGAGCGGCAGCAGCCGGTTGGTGACGTGAGCCAGAACCAGCTGCTCGTTGGCGTCACGGCGGATACGGACATGTGCGGAGCCGGCCTGAAACACAGAGGGGCAGGAGGGGGGGGCAGAAGGTCATTAAAGGATTTTACATGTTGATATGAAAAATAATAAGATGTTTGAAAAATAAAGCGTGTTTTAAGATGTTTTCATAAACATTAATTTCCTACAATCAAGTTTAGTTTTTAACACCCAGAAGGATTTTGTTTTGTGGGGACTTCTTTCAGCGGCAGATTAATCCACATTTGGTGCTCTAGTGAGTATGTGGGGCAGCAGGACGCGGAGTGGCAGTCAAAATTAGTCTTGCGTATCCAGAACCTCGTTGGTGAGTGGTCTGGCTGCTCCCATTGTCACTCTGCGCCCGGAGTTGTTTATGTTTCTTTTAACTAATCACTAATCTTCGTGGGCGACGTTTGGTCCGGGGCACAGCGACAGTACCACATACGGGGGCTTGGACGCCTTTGGAGGAAAATTAAAATCCATACAAAGGAAAAACAATAGTCGATTGTCTCTGTTAACGCTTTGTTCAGTTTGCAGTGAACAAGTTGAAGTTCGGAGGTTGTCGTTATTTCACGGCAGTGTAGAAGATTTCCTCAAACAGGAAGCTGAAGAGGCCGCTGGCAGGATTTACACCCGCAGCCTGCGTGGCTTGAGTCACACACGTCACAGATTTCATGGTTCGGACAACAGAACTCTGAGGCTCACACCGAAGTTGCAACATTTACAGATTCTGCTGCGTCTGAAATAAAATGAGAAAATGTATGTTCTAAATATCTGAGTGAATCTTCTTTGTGTTCATTCATCGTCCTAATTCTGTTTTTCATCAGCGTCTCGGTGAAGACATCAAATTAAATAAACATCAAAGTGACTGGAGCACGTCCGACCTCGGAGTCAGACCTTTAACTTCCGAAATAATGTTACACACAGAACATCGCTCTGTCCTCGTTTCCTAATTTTACCGCCCTCATGGGAATATTCAGTCCGCAAAAGGACACAATGTGCGCACACACACACAAACACACACAGACAGAGGGAGTCCCCCCAGGGGTAGAAGTGCAGTCAGGGGGTCAAATCAGTTTTGACAGCTGCTCTGTTAGCAGTGGGCCAACAACCAACAGTTGTGTAACTGCAGCAGCATCAACGCAAACAACAACAGCAGCAGCGGCATCGATAACATAAATACAAACGATGATAACTGAAGCATCACCACACGCTGCTCCACCTACAGGCAGCGAGAGGTATCACAGCTACACGAAGGACTGACTGTAGCGGACAACGCTTTATAACACTATTTATACGACTGATTTATTCAGTTTATTGTCAGTTATTTTAAAGTTTTAAAGGCTCTTTCACACCATGTTTAGTTTATTTAGTTTAGTCCGACCTCCCTAAATTACAGCATGAAACCAAAGCAAGGGATTTCAAGGGGTGGGTGAAGAGTTTGAGTCCACAAAACACGTTACAGGTTTCAGGGGAAAACAGCGCTTCAGCCAAAGTGACCCCTTCTTCAGGCGTAATTAAACAACAGGAAACACACAACGTGCCTTCACGCTGCTCACCTGGTGTCATCCAAGTGTCTGGAAGGCCGACATTGAGATTAGCCGTCAGACATTGTCATTTACATTTACTAAAGTCTGCTATCAGAAGAAGCAACGCTAGCGTGGTACCTATGCTAACTTGGGCGAGAGTGTGTGCTGTTTTCCGGCACACACTCTCATGTTGGTGAACTATCCCTTTAAAGCCTGAGGACGTTTTAACACCCAAAAGTTTGACTCAAGCTTCATGTGATTGTTCCACTGTTTTCATTTGATGTCTTTAAAACACAGGACTGTAAATCTCTATAGTTGATCATTGATATTGGATACATGTAAAAATCCTCATCAGATTTATTGACTCCATTATGATTCGGTCTGAAATTCTAAACTGAGACACTAATATTACCATCAGGAATTAGGCTTCAAGCTCAATAACTGTCAAGTCCAGATGTATGTTAAAATAATGACGGTTGATAGTTTGAGTTTCTGCAACGAGACAGCCAGATGTTGGTGCGTGTGTGTGAGTGTGAGTGTGTGTGAGTGTGTGTGTGTGCACGCTTCCCAGGACCTCAGCCGTCCTGAGCCAGCTGGGCTTGTTCGCCGTCGACACAACAACGTGCAACACAGACAACGACAACGACTCGACACAGACGACAGCAGCGACAACAACAGTGTTCCCTCCCCAAAAAAAGAGAGAGGGGGGGAGGGAGGGGATATCTCCGCATGAATGACTTGTTCCTTCTTTTCGTCTCAGTGAACAAATCCCTGCAAATCGTCGCTCTGAGGGGGGGGTCAAACAAACACAGACACAAACAAAACAAACAAACTAACAGGAGGGAGGGGGAGGGCAGAGGATAATCACTGGAGAGGTGTTAAGATGGAGAGAGCAAGCGGGAGAGAGATGGAGAGACAGAGAGAGAGAGAGTAAGAGAGAGGACAACAGAGAGATGAAGACGGAGGATTTGTTTTTAAATCCACAGCAGCAGGTGAACATTAACAGTTTTAACAAACATGCCCCGGGGCCCCGAGAGGAGCAGGGGCCCGGGACACGGCTCTGAATCGCTGGGTTGTACTTCAATTAAATACCAGAAGAAAAAAACGTGTGAGAATTTTAATCCCACAAAAAAAAAGGGGATTTTTGTGTGCTTGTGCAGTTTGTTGTCACACTGTATAGTCTAGCGTACAAACGAAGGTTAAAGGGGCCTGTCGTGTTTTAATATGTCCGTAGATTAATGCACTTTATCTCTATCACTTTGAATGTAACATAAAAAACTGCCACTTAAGGCTAAAATAAATTTTGGTCGTTCAACATACCAGAGAGCCGAAGCCGACGGTCCAGAAGTGCTCGTTGCGAACCTCCAGCACTCCGTCCAGAGTCGACACCTGATTGGACACATTTAACAACAATTAGCCAATAAGAACCAGTCATGAACTTCACATTCTTAAGCATTTTTCAGGAGTCAGAGCAGGAAAATGACCTTTTCACTACTTCATGTGTTTTTAAAATTCAAAGCAAATCAGTATAGAAGGCACAGCATAATCACACAGACTCACTTCTCTCAGCAGTTTGTCGAGCTGACCAATGATGTGCGAAGGCGTCGTCTGTGCACAAGGGGGAAAAACACAAGATTAATCTTTAATAATGCGACTGAGTTTTGTTTATAGTGAACAACAGGGAGAGACGTGTTTGTTTTACCTGCAGCAGCACTTTGCCGCTGTAGACGCTCATGGGATACATGGTGCCAAAGGTCATGAGAGCAATGGCGACCGCAGACGCCGTGTCCATGCCGTTATAGTTACTGGAAAAACACACAAACACACACCGGGCAAAGGAAATAAATATATAGGTACTTAATCAATAAGGCAGACCAGTGCCAGCAGGATGATTCTCTAAACGTGGAAATGAACACTAAAAACCTTTTGGCTTGATTTGTGGTCTTTAACGTTCACAACTGACTGGTAGTCGTTCGTCTTTTAAACCATTTATTTCCGTTTTGTCTTTGACAAAACATCTGCATCTCACTGCTGCTGCTGTAGAGAGGCTTTCTGACGTCAACGCCTCCAAACAGCTGCTGCAGTTTTGTAGAGTGACAGCGGCAGACTTTTTCTGGAGGAGATGTGTGGAACCGGTTGCAGATTAGGCACCAGAATCGTGACGGTTACGGTAAATCTGTGTCTCGTGAGACATTTAGTTGTTTTCCAGCAATTAAATAAACTTAAATCTCTGACAGATCGACTCCTCATCACTGTAGGATTCAAGGACCCTTCTGGTATTTTCCCGTCAGGATACATGTTGAGTTTGGTGCAGATAAAGATGAGCACAGTTTATTGCAGTGAGAGTTTCCAGCTGTGAGGGAAAATGTGACATCCCATGAATTTGGGGATTTACCAGCAGAGACAGAGAGAAAATTAATCCTCACTTGATTTCTATGAGCATGTAGGTGATGCAGAGGGACAGAGCTCCGGCCATGTTGATGAGGAGGAACGGGTTCATACGAGGCAGCAGAACGCTGCTGAGACCTGGAACGATTCCACACAAACTGTACACACACACACACATACAAAGACACACACAACAAGAAACAGGATTAGTGCACATGATCATATCCTGACTTTATCTTTAATTCAACTGTAAATGTTTAAGCTTCAGAAAAAAGGGAATAACAACAACTTCATTAAATAACATTACAGATCCAAAAAGACAAAGAAAAGACAAAGACAAGATATTTCAAGAATAGAAATGATAAATGTAACATTAATACAACCGGTTTCTTTCCACACACACTGAACATTATAACTATGATGAAGGTAGGCTTTAAAATTATTATTCACATTAATATTCTTAGCTCCACCAAGGAGCTGAGCAGTAAAAACTTTTCTGTTATGATTGTGTGGTTCTGTTTTTAATCTTTGCATCACTGAGGCCAAAGGTCCACGGCTGTACAAGAGTTTCAATTATTCTCCTTCTAACTGGAGTGAAACAAACTCCTGAGCATCTATGCAGCATTGTGTGCGTCTCCTGCTCTAAGCTGCGGCTTGCCTCAGCAATGAATCCCCATGTTTATGTTTGTCTTTAGGATTAGGCCTTAACCCGATCACACCATCATAATGGACTTTAGGAGACGCGAAGATGAGTTGATGGGATCATTCTTGTTTTGTTTTTAAAGTCGACATCGGGTTCAAGCCCTGAGGAACCTCTGCCAGGTCTCCTCTTCTTCTCCAGGGAGAACTTTAAAAAATATTGCAACACTGCCCATGAGAATATTTGTGACTGTTAATTCATGCTCAGACAGAAACAGTTGATGATTCCTTCTCAATGATGATCTGTAGAAGACTCTAGGATCATTTCTTCCTCTCACTCAGGTAAACAATCATCTCAAGTTGGAAGCTGTTTTCATTATTGATTCATCTACAGGTTATTTTCACAACCAGTAACCATTTTGGATAATCACCAGTCTGCGGTTGATCTCAAACATCTGGCTTATTACAAAACCCAAACAGAGGGCGGCTCCGTGAGCGCCTTCTCAGGAACCAATGAGTTTCCAATGAAGGCCTCTCTGAGTACATGGACCCTGCTGCGTCAGACCGAATCTCTAATACGTCAAAGGTCAGTTAGGGAGTTGAGCGCAGTCGCAAACACGGAGAGGAGCTGTGATGCCCCGATGCTGGAGGGTGTTCGTCATTGGATTATGTATAAAAATTATAAGACAGGTCAACACGTAATTAATGTCACACAACATGATCCCAGTTTTACTTGGAATAATGACGAATGCTGATGTGTGTAATCACAGTTTTATGAGTCACTATGTATTTTAGCAGCTACACAGTTACACAACGGAAGAACTGATTTGTGAAATAAATCAAATTAAAATAGACAAAAAATAAATATATTTATATGTGAATCTGAAGTACGAAAAGAAAGAAAGACAAAAAGAAAGACAGAGAGAAAGCCCACGGATCTCATAATCTCCATCGATGCATTGATATAATTTGACATGTGACCTTGTGTGTGCGTGTGTGTGTGTGTGTGTGTGTGTGTGTGTGTTTGTGTGCGTATGTTAATCCAGACAGAGAGCGAGGGATTAGAGCAGAGAGGAAAACAATCACTTGATACTCTGTCTGTTGGCTCCACACTGGACTCAGTGATGAACAGAACAGGAAAATAAAAACTGTTGAGAATTGAACTGAACTTTGACTAAAACGCTTTTTTTCAACTTTAGAATAAACTAAAAGCCTCACACGAAGGCAAGTGAATGAACTGTTCTTGAAAATGTTTCACATCTCATCTGATAGATTTCATCAGTCAATATCACTGGGAAATTAAGATGAAAAATGTTCATTGATCTCTAGAAATTTTATTCGTTTTTTCTCTAAAAGTTACTTGATGAGAAACAGAACCAGGATTTGATAATCGTCCAAATTTTCTAAAATGTATCTGTGTCACACTCTTCTTTTAAAAAAAAATCTGTCTTGTCCCCACTGGCATCTTTCACAGTCTCACAGAGACACACACAAACACACAAACAAACGCACACACATTCAGCTCTGGCTTCTGGCTGGTGAGGTCGACAGAGCAGCCTGCTTTATATAACCCATACCCAGCTGAGGTTAAGTGCGGACAGGCCGTTACAACACAGACAGTAACACACAGACACAGTCAAGGAAACACAAGGGAATGCACATACACGCACACAGACACACACTGAGTTAGCAGCTCAGTTGGTGCAGGTTACTCGGGTAGACAGCCTGGAGAGTTGTGCTGCAGAGCTGAGCTGTAATTGGCTGAGAGTGCAGAAATGAACAGGACGTCCCAGCCTAGTTTCCACTCTTTGACTCAGTGTGTGCGTGTGTGTTTGTGTTTGTGTCTGTGTATGTGTGTGTATGAGTGTGTGTATGAAACGTTATGTCTATGTCTACCATCACTCATCTGTTAGGGGGGTTAAGACTTGGTTAAAGGGTCATTGTTAAATTTAGCTTTAGGATCATGGGCTGGACAATGCAGTGTCCTCATAGAGACAGAAATGCAACTCTGTGTGTGTGTGTCTGTGTGTCTTTGTGAGAACGCTGCACACATCATCCATTTGAGCTGCGATAATACACAGTGGGATGTAATATTCATGACAAAAGTCACGACACTGAGCCTCAGTCTGCACTAAGAGTTACCATCACGATGCAAAGAAGGAAGGAGTCTTGACGTGTGGACTCACATAACGAGCTGGTTTCATTTTATTGTATTATTCTTTGTTGAGGTCATTTATGAGGCTTTTTCATGGGCCGATCATCATGCAGCAACTCGGTGAATAAAACCTTGTGAGATTACAGCGAGACATTTTCCGGAGAATTCACCGCGAGGGAGAGAACACGTCAATGATGCATCTAACACATGACTTCACAAGACCGCCGGCTGCTTGAGGCCCAAGTACAAGAAGAGCAGGTCCAACAACATGGCCACTGAAGTCCCTGGGTAATTTGATATCTTTAATTTGATTTCTTTAAAACTTATAAACTGATATTTCTGAGCTGAATTTGTTCACACGTTGTTCAGGTTCACAGGTTTAATAACAGTTCATCATGATAACACCAACATGAAACTGTACTGTACTTTTAACTCTCTCAATCTAAATATTGACGAATCACGCTGGTTTTCATGATATCATCTGTTCCACTTTCATCCTCACTGGTTCACAACATCCAGGAATTAACCCGACCTGCTGACCTGAAAAGTGAGCACCTGAGGTGATCGGGCTGAAATCAGGGCTGGAGTTACAGTGACCTTTGACCTGCAGGGGGAGGTGGGCAGGGGAGTGTGTGTGTGTATGTTACTGTTCGCTGGGAAACAATAAGAAAACTGATCTTACACATGTTTCTGAGAAGCTCAATCAATGATCAATCTGTTTCCCTGCAGCCGCAATCAGACCTCACCCGACCCTGTAACCCTGAGACCCCCCCCAAGCTCTCCAATGGTAACCTTTGACCTCAGAGGAAGGCCATATGTGCATGCGCACACAAACACCTGGACGAAGATTGACAGTGTAAGCAGTAACACATAGGACGGACAATTTTAGCAAAGTCAGGAGTGTGTGTGTGTTGTTGACTCAGTGTAAATGGATCCTTCTGGTTCTGACCTGACATCAGCTGATGTAGAGAAAGAGAGAGAGAGAGAGAGAGAGAATGACTGAATCTGTGTTTTTACCTTCGACTCAGATCTGCCACATGTTCCTGAAGCCAACTGCTGCTCGCCGCTAGAGAGAGAAAGAGAGGGAGAGAGAGAGAGAGACACTGTTAATGTCCATCACTCTTCTACACAAAACAACAAGAGACAGAAAAATCTAACACATCTCCTCCACGGCCTTTGGAAGTGTCTGGATTGAAGGCGTCTCCAGGAGTTTTCAGATTATTCCACCCAGCAAATTTTTTCAGTTTTCTGCAGTGTTCAGACATATTACATAACTTTACCTCAGTCCCTTTCATTTTTTATTAAACATGAAACCCTTTTAGTTATATCACCAGCAGTCCCCACACTTAAATAAAAACTCCATTTAGTAAAAAACATAATTAATCTTCAGTCTGACGCTGCAGCTATTAAGTCAAATTTTCTTCTCCGTGCAGCAGCAGTAAAGACTGAGACAGGAGTTGAACATCAAGACAGAGATAATCTGTCAAAATTGATGGTGGGGACATTTTGTCTGATAAAAGATGGAAAATATGGAAGCAACACATCTCATCTACACACACGCCTCAATGAGCAAAAGAGCAAAAGCTGCCTCCAGAGGAATCTCATGTTAAAGGAGACATGATGTATTTTTCAGTGTTTCCTATTAAATATCAAAGTAAGAGCCTTGCAGACGTTGAGCCAACACCGTGTGTCCTTGTGTCATATCTGGTGTAACACAAGACGTTGTCATGACTATATTAACCAGTTTGAAAATGTCCACATTGTAGAATCAATAACGGCATCTTGTTTTCAGAGGGCAACATGAACAGCTCCGGGTTTCTTTCCTTTTATTTTGCCGGAGCTCTGAGTCTTTCCACCATTCACACAGAACCACACTCTTCTGACACAGCAAACACATCTCACACATTATTCTCCTCATGGGGCTGATTCAGTTCTGAACGTAGTGAACGAGAGTAGGAGAGAGACGGATCATGTAGAACAGTGCGAGTGTGCAGAGGATGAAAAGTAACTGCAGTCTCTCTGTTGGTCCACGTGCACGGGAGGAACCCTGCATCTCTCTGGGTTCTGCAGTTGTTTCATAAATCATGCATCTTTCATTCACACGTCACAGAATCATTCTTGAGATCTGTCATTTTGAATTTTGAGCATTGAGGATTTGTATCGTCGCAACAGTCATCCATCTATCCGTCTATTTCGAAGCAAAAACAACATATGCAAATTAATAATAAAATAACAAGAGAAAAACCGATGAAGCTTTTCTTCTGATCGACTAATTAACGAATCAACCGGATGTTTGAACTCAAGTAAAGTTTACATTCTAATGATCATAGCTATGGAAAGAGAACTTGTTCATGTCCCAGATGAAGAACACAGACGTGACTCTGAGGAACCGACTCTGGATTCAGACGAGAAGAGAAAACATTGTTCTGCTTCAACGCTGCGTTAAATATTAAGTCACACAGCTGTTTTCATTTCCCAGCTGACTCCATCAAGTCAGTACGTTGCATATTTAAACATCCGACACAAACTGCCTACAGGGTATTAGAATTACCTGATTTTAGTTTTAAACACAAACTCCTGTTAAAGGAAGCAGCCTCGGTGTTTGTAGAGAGGAAGGATAGAAGCTGTGTTCATCTACACCGAGGACCAAGGAGGGACGCAGCAGATCGCCCACTTGTGTTCAAAAAAAGATAAGCGCTCTCGCTCCACCGCGCCGTCCCACCTTTAATGTTTGACGACACAGCAAAGCCTGAAGGCTCAGTGTCGGGTCAAAGGCCCTTCACATCCCATCCTGCTCAGACCTGAGTGTGTGTGTTAGTGTGTGTGTGTGTTTGTTTGTTTGTTTGTGCTGGCAGGGTGAGTCAGTCTAAACAAACATTTTAATGGAGTGACTTATTTATGATCCATGTGTGCGAGGGGGACGTACAATGTTTGTAGGTGTGTGTGTGTGACTGAGTGTGTGTGTGTGTGTGAGACTGTGGGTGGTGTGTGTGTGTGTGTTTGTGGAGTGTGTTGGCATGTCTGTCTGCCCGCCTGGCCCCCTGGCACACTACATTACCACTGTCTGGAACATTGTTGCGTAATGCACTTTTAGTCTCGCTCCGTCAGAGAGTGAGTGTGTGCGCGTGTGTGTGTATGTGTGTGTGCAATGAGTGAGAGATATAGTGTGTGTTTTACAAAGTTAAGTGCCTGTGTGTGTGTGTGTGGTTTCACCCCCCCTCCCATCCCCAAATGTCAGATGTTAAGTGATGTTGAGACTGCTCTGAACGCAAGAGCAGACAGCTGACACACACACACACGTACACACACACACACACTGACCTCATTCATCAGTAGACTGTTCGTACAAATAGTGAGTCAGCCCGAGAGGAGAGGTAGAGAAAGAGGAAAAGAGAGGAGGAATAGGAAGAGGAGGAGTAGAGGACAGGAGAGGAAGAGAAATAGGAAAAGAGAAGAGGAATACGAAAAGGGGGAGTAGAGGACAGGAGAGAACCGGAAGGGGAAGAGTAGAGGACAGGAGAGGACAGAAGAGGAAGAGAAAGAGGAGGAGTAGAGGACAGGAGAAGACATACAGGAAGAGAAAGAAGAAAAGGGGATAGGACAGAAGATGAGGAGAGGAAGAGGATGGAAGAGGAGGAGGCGAGGAAATGGGATGAGAGGATAGGAAGAGGAAAGAAGAGGAGAGGAGGGACAGTTGAGAGGAGAGGGGAGGAAAGGACGAGAGGGAGAGAGAGCAAGGGAGGGAGAGGAGGAAGAGGAGGTGAATTAGTAATATACTTCTCTTCCTCTCCTGAACTACTTCCTGTTTTTCTGTTTGTGTTTTCATACGTGTTAATGACAGAACATCTGGTTCTGCATGTTTCTATATACTGTGAATACAAATTAGTGTATATTAGTGTGTGTGTGTTTGTGTGAGTGTGAGTTGGAGTCTGTCTGTATTAGCAGTAGACTGACTCTCAGTGAGGTTAATATGTCCCGGGGTCGACATTAGCCTGGTTTGACCTCCCTGTGGTGTGTGTGCGTGTGTGCGCGAGCATTTGCGTGCCCTCTGTGTGTCTCCACTGTCTTGGTGCGCTGCGTTTTTGTGTTTGCATATAGTTAGCACAGACTGTGGGTCTGTCTGATTGTGTATCTGTGATTTTTCTACCCTTGTAGAGCAGTTTTGATACTGATCTGAACCTCTCTGGAGCATTTTGGACATTTTAAGGACTAAACAAGAAAATTCTGCAGTTTAATCAGAAAACACGATGTTTGTTTGACCCTGGGAGGGAAACACTGACCAGTCCTCCAGTTCATATGTTTGCATCATGTTTAGTATTAATACCCGTTCATAAGCAGTGTTGCATGTCAACTCACACGTCACATTTTCTATCCTGTTGTGCTGCAAAAACACGCACACCTATAATCTTTGAAAAATAATGTGAAAAAACGAATATGTTTGTGTTTTCAAACCACGCACGCAAGTCTGATTTTATAACTTTCTGCAATTAGGAGGAGACTACCCTCTGATCTCTCTGCTGCCCTTTGTGATTTATCTACTGGCACAACAGTGAATAAGCGTTTTCATTTTACTTCGGTAATCCCCACAAAATAAAACAAAAGCCAAATTGTGCCCGTTCCCCAGTGAGTGCGAGGATTAACAAACCTCCACTGTTCAGAGGAACAGGAAAGACACAAAAAGGTATACATCCACAGCACTTCTTCTAAAAAAAACAACTCAGGTGCGATGGCGTCCAAAAGCAGGAGCGGGGGGGGGGCCTTACCTTCTGAGACGTATGCGAATGGCTTGTTCCTGACAGACAGCAAGGTCAACAGATTGAAGAAGAGAGCGACGAACGTCCCGACCAACAGACGACCGCTGCAGAGATGAAACATCAGAGGAACGTTTTACACTTAGTGATGATTAGTTAATAAGCATGTGAATAAAACCCAATGTAAATGTCACCATGTGATGTTCACTGTGGGGACACTGAGTGCAGTGCATTGTGGGACATGTTCAGAGTAGTAACAATTGTTTCTATTTAAATTTAGATTAGGAAGTTTTGCTAAATATGCAAAAATCTAAGTCAACACACAAATCTCTGCTCGCCAGCGCAAAAAAAAAGAGCACAAACGCACACTCTCTTCAATACACTAATCACTAGGGACAATCCTTTTAAGAGCCTTTAAATTGGTCTAAACAATCAGCGGGTCGTGAGCGGCCGCACGACGGTGAGCCGCAAGAACTGGATGATAAACCCCCACCCTGATGGAACAGATTAAAGTGTGTGTCTGCTTGTGTGTCTGTCTACCCAGCAGACACCTGTCCTGTCCCTCTGGTTAGCAGCCGTCTCTCATGCTGTCTGATCACATCCGTTCACAGAAGAGAGAGGGAGAGGGAGAGAGAGAGAGAGAGAGAGAGAGAGAGAGAGAGAGAGAGAGAGAGAGAGAGAGAGAGAGAGAGAGAGAGAGAGAGAGAGAGAGAGAGAGAGAGAGAGAGATGGGGGGTAATCTTGTCACAGGAGACAGGTTTAAGTTTCTCCGTGTTTTTGCTTCTAAAAGCCGTCGCTAATCTGTTTCATAATGGAGAGAGAGAATGAGTTCGAGCATCACAGGTGATGAGCAGAGTCTCAGCATCGGGCGAGAACCCTTTCCCGTTGTGAGGAAACGCTGGTGTGTTAATAGTTCGATGGAAGTTTTTAATCAGTAGAACAAAACCTCTCGACCTCCGTCTTTGTTAATTGACAGAGCTGATGTTAACCTGAGGTGTGTTTATCAACTCCCCCCTGTGAAGAGAGAGACAGACACACACACACACACACGTGCTGTCACAGTGTGAGCTCAACAATAACCACGACTCTGTCAGTCAGTCTGACTCACTGACACTCTGTGTAACTCTGTCCGTCTGTCGTCTGTCTGACCCAAGTGTTTAGGATGTTCTGTTCTGACAACAGCTGGTGTGTGTGTGTGTGTGTGTGTGTGTGTGTGTGCTTGTGTTAGGTTATAAAAATCATGTTGTATCTGTGTATCTTTTCCTCACAAATTCAATGAGCTGCTTGATGGTTAAGACTCGGTTCTACAGTAAGAAGTAGGTTTAGGTTAAAGTTAGGCATTAAGTTGTGATGGTTAAGGTAAGGGGCTAGGAAATGTCTTATGTCAATGAGTGTCCTCACAACTATAGAGAGACTCTGTGTGTGTGTGTGTGTGTGTGGGGGGGGGGGGGGTAGTACTTACGTGTGGACCTCAGGCTGCTCTATGAAGCGCTCCACACTAACAAAACAGAAACAAACAGTCAACAACACAAGCCAGGTGGGACTACTCAGTCTGTGCATGGGAGTGTGCATGAGTGTGTGTGCGTGTGTGTGTGACTGAGTCGGAGAGAGTGATCAGGACAAATGAAACGAATGAAAGGAGACAAGAAGCGAACAGATGAAGAAAACAGGAAATATATCAACACACGCACGCACGCACACGCACACACAAAACACACAGTCTTGAGTCCTTCCTCTGTGCTGCAGCCCTACTGTGCCATTCATAACATTCACTGTACTGCACCAGCAGAGTGCGTGCGTGTGTGTGTGTGTGTGTGTGCGTCTGTGTGTGTGTTTGTACGATCTCACTCATGCAGAGAAATTTCAAAACAAAGAAAACTACTCAAAGACAGAAATGTTCACTTTGTCTTTAGGGTCTTTGCACCTTAATAAATTAAACAAGTAAATCATATAAAACTATATAAGTAAATGAAATGAAGTTAGTTAAATTAAGTAAGTTCAGTAATAAAATAACACAAGTAAATAGGGAAATTCGATTAGTTAAGAAAATGATCAGTGGATCGATGAAGACACTTTCCATCAAGTCGGATTTGTTTTTCCTCAGGTGAGACAGGTGGAGCTCTGTGATTGGTCTAATTGTGGGAACGCTGCCTCTGGGTTGGATGTTGTGATGTGTTTTATAGAAGTAAAGTAACTACAGATCGTTTTTAGGAGGTTTGAAAAGTTTGTTAAATATGATTGATTTAAATGAGCTGGATTAGATTTTTATATTAAAATTTAAGCTGTGTGTATTCAATATAGAGTAGGTAGTAGCCGAACTAAGGTAAACACAAGCGAACAGAAGATTGTGTACAGTGACAAGTCTCTTCTGTCCGTTTGAACTCGTCCACTGACCGAGTGTTAGCCTCGTTAGCCATGTTTTAATCCGCCTCCATGTTTTTAAAATACATCACTTTAGTCGTTCGAGTCAGTTCAAAAAGCAGCTTAGCAGCAAACAGAGTCAGACGCATTAACGTGGACTTTATTGGTAGAGGCAACTTGAGGTCTGATTTAGAAAACCAGTTCAAACAAAGTTCCGACAATTTTAAAATGACACCCGCCAGCCAATCAGAGATCAGCATTTTCTGCTGTCGTAGAAGGGAGAAAAATAAACACAATTACACTCACTAAGCTGTCGCTGTCACATACACACACACACACGGGAAAGTGTGATTCGGCATCGTGCCAACTGCTTAAATGTGGGTGTGTGCTTTCATTCTGGTAATTCACCCTCCCTTCCCTGAGAACTGACCGCAAGACAACCCCACACTGGCCGCCTGGAGCTGTGTGTATGTGTGTGTGTGTGTGTGTGTGTCACAATGACAGACAGTTCTCGCTCTCTCCCTTTTAAACACAGACACACAAACACACACACAAAAAAAACACCCTTTGCTATAGAGCGTTATCCCCTTTAGGCATCAATTTATCTTTACATGTAAAGTTATTGAATATTTAAAAGGCTAAAACATGTCATCATTTAGATGTTAAAGTGCGTTTACACAAAAATGTGAGGAACCAGTTTTCCAATGATGTAGGTGGAGACTTAATTAACGTAAAACATCTCTTCAGAATTAAAATATTTTCGTAGTTTTCAGAGCTATTATTATTATTATTATTATTTTAGAAATTTAGAGAATCACACTGACTTTACAAAACAATATAAATGACAAAATTATAATAAAGACCATGTTATAGGTACAGGGGTTTGTGAGATTAAAAATAAAAATATTTATTGATTAAATACATATCATCGATAAGTATTGGTGCAAAACAAGACTGAATATTGTTGCCGTATAACCCAAGTTGCACATGGGGTCTAATTACTGCATTTTCTGAATGTTTTACAGATAAAGCCGAGCGGGAGGCACAGAAACAACATGCACCCTGTGTGGAGCACAGTGATGTCGTGAAACAAAAATTGTAGACAAACTAAAAAAGACACAACTGGAAATATTTTGTGTGCTGCTTAGAAAATATCAACTCTTTTGTTGTGTTGAGTCACACTAAGAAAATAATTGAAATTTTAATTGAGAGAGACAGAGAGCGTGAGACAGGGAAAGAGATGTAGAAAAAAAACAAAAGATCTGCAATGTTTGTAAAAAGTTCTCAGTCAGATTAATTTACTATTCGTGATTCCAGAGAATATGTGTGTGCGTGTGTGTGTCCGTGTATGTGTGTGTGCGTCATACACACCTCTCCTTCAGGATGAACAGAGCTCCCAGCTGGATGAGAACAGTGGAGGCAAAAACAGCCAAAACCTCGAGTCGGTCAAACCTGAGGAGAAGCAGAAAGACATTGTCGTTCACACAGAGTCGGACTCACCAGGGCTGCGTTCAGACAACATGCAACTAAATGATTATTTAAACGTAAACATGGTGCGTTGAACCCTGTTGGGATACGCAAGTGATGCAACTACGGCAGCCAAGAAGGTCATTTCTGTCATTTTTGTAAAAATAAATCTCTGAGGTAGATGATGAGTTTAAATATGTGTTGAATGAAACTAACTTGATGTTATAGTCTCTGTCTTTTCTCTGTGGAGAACTTTAAAATCCATTGTGTCCTAGTCTTGTTAATACAGCAGCGTTTATATACACGTTGCTGCTGATTGGACAACACCTGTGACACACCCACCGAACCAGAGAAAATGAACCTTGAAACCCGTTAACACCTTTTAGAGGAAAGACATCATTCAACATGGAAACTGTAGCTGTCAGACGCCATTTCTTCCCTTCCACTTCCTGAGTGTTACCTCTAATTCCTCTTCCTTTTACAGGAAACAATAAAGATCAAATATTTTCACTTCACTTATTTTTCAAAGATATTTCCATTTCAACTCCAAGGACGATTCTACCTTAATTTAAATGACTCTTATTAATTGACATTAAGTGTTAAAACTGCATCAACGCTAAAGATGTAAAACTAGATGTCCTCATTGTTCTTCATCTAGAAAGATTTTTAGTTACATTAGATAAAAAACACGGAGACAACGTTAACAAGCGACAGTGTTGGGGGCCGACGAGCCGTTAACTGTTGCTGAACCTGTGACCCGTCATAAGGTCACGGGGTCGATCCTGTAGCAGTCTGTCCAGTCTGATGATCAGCTTCATCTCAGTGAGTGGTCCACTGGGCTTACGGGGCTTAAACCTGACGTTGGTGGTCAGGGATCGGATGGGCTGTCCTCCGCCTCCTCAGACGCCGCCGCGCCACCGCAGGGTAATACCAGTAAACTAAAAGCTTGTGTCCAAGGCCAGTGAAGAGCGTTATGGATTAATGTGAACGAGATGTGACCGTATGCAGAAAACAAGGAGAGGTGACGCGAGGACACAGAGGACACTATGCAGATAAAAGCTGCAGTTTAAGTTTCACCAAGCTGATGCTGGAGGAAATCCACAACACTGACATGTTGTAAGGTGAAAAGTGCTTGGCCAAATTATTTCCTTATTAAATGAGAGGTTTCTCTTCACGTCTCTTCATGAAGCGAAAACAACTCCGATGCAGACGCTGCCATCTGGAGCTTTTGACACCATTAGCAGTTAGAGTCATGGAGTCGTACCGACGTCCCGCTGACAGACCAGGGGTATAAAATCTACAAAATAATTCATTAAAACCAAACTAATCAGAAACATAAACACTTGAACAAACATCACTATAATAATGTTCAAACCCTTCATCTTCAGATAAAATGTTATGCCCAGAAACATTTCCAATAGACGTTGCACCTTTAAGACGTAAGAAGATGTAAAGCTGGAAAACTGCGGCGGAGGCACTGTTCTGTTCCTAAAAGTCCATTAGGACACACACACACACACACAAACACACACATAATACGAGAGCCAAGTGAAGCTGAAAAGCAGATTTCCATTTGATCACTACTCTTCAACACCTCAAGGTCAGAGGTGACCTGTCAGCTGACACACAAACACACACACTCACACACACACTCACACACAGTGTAAACACAGATGTAGCATCGACAGTAAAGCTTCTGTTCCTGTCATCTGAATCAGCTGAGCGGCTCAAACTCACAATCATCGTCCAACTCAAACACACGGCTAATTTAGTCTGTGTGTGTGTGTGTGTAATAGAAAGCAGTGAATGACATCACATAAATAAATAAACAAACGCAGATGGAGCTTTGACTGAAAAGCGTAGGATATTGACCCACACTCACTGAGCACTTTATTAGGAAAAAAACAACAACACTGGGTTATTTCTCCCTCCATTCACTAACACACTAATGTTCCTCTTTTGCAAGAAAAAATTAAATGATTTGTTTTTAATTGATAAAAGAAAATGTCACTGCCTGTGACAGCTTTCACTCACTAATAAAACATGTCACACAACTAGTCCACTTCCAGTTTTCCGACATTTTTGTGTGCAATTTTTCCTAACCAGCTCACAGCCGCAGTGTACAAAACCGTAAAAGATCTAGTAAAAGTGAACTCACCCAAATGAGTAGACCTGACTGGGTTTCTTCATGTTGACCCAGGAGCTGATGAGACAGGTGATCAAACTGCAGGACACACGGAGGAGATGGAGGAGACAGAAGGAGGAGAAGGTGACGGCAGGGAAAGAGAAGAGCAGGTGAATGACAGAGGGATGTGAGACAGAGAGAAGACGGACAAGAGAGCGGCACATAAGACGAGAGTCAGTGAGGGACAAGTGGCAGCAACGTACACAACACACAGGTCAGCTAAAGTTCACGTCTTCTGCACTGTTATTTTTCAAGAGGGAACATTTTTCATCAGGACAGAAAACACAAAAAACTGTGGATAGATATAAAAATTTAATTCAAACACTTTCACTAGGAATGATTATAAATAACTGTTTCATTAACAGATTGTAAATAGAGATTGATGACGCTTTCTTTGCGTTCATCCTCAATTCCAAAAATACTAACACTGCTGTTTTAAGGTAAAAAAAACTTCCTTGTCAAACTTCCTGGTGTGTGAGGATGTGTGAATCCTCATGTTCTATTGTTTATGTATTTATAAGTTATTGTATACTCTAGTCTTTGAATGAAACTTATCCAAATTAATCCACAGTTTCAAACCAAGAGGGACAGAATTTATTATCACATCTCACAAAATAAAACCTACATTATTTATCAGGTGTCACTAATTAATGTGTTTCTTTCTGCTTTGATGCACATTTGTAAGTGCAGCGACACTCGGGAAAAAATTTACATTTTGGAAAAAACAATGTACAATATTTAAAATATTAGACACTCACCTAAAGAGGTCAAAGATGGTGAGGTACGTGTAGGCGGTTAAAGCTGAAAAGACAAAAACAGAGAAACAGAGACAATCACAACTCAAAGCCTGAGAAACAAATCAGTGAATTCATCGTTTAAATCATCAAACTGAATCTACAGGACGTGATTTGACGTGAACAAACAAACAGGGGTGAAAACATTTCATCACCTTATCACACTTCAAAAACCCACATGTGTATAAAACCATTTGTCTTTTGTTAATTTCCCTAGATTCTGAATTGTTGTACTTTCAGTGACTCAGCAAATTCAGACTCTTAGTTATCCATCCAGTCATAAATGACCTGACGAGTGTGTCGGCCAATGAGCTCGCCTGCGAGCCACTGAGTGAGTCATTCATTTTTGTTCTAATTGGACAGAATCTTGGAGAGCAGCCAGTCCGACACCAGGTAAGAGTCATTTAGTGGGCCACTTAGTCAGTAGGCCAACAAGCCAATTAAATCATCAGTCAGCTAAAGAGAGATTCCAACTGGCCCGGTTTAACTACTCAATGACAACCTGTCTGTCTCTGTCTGTCTCTGTCTGTGTGTGTGTGTCTCACTGTTTGCGCGTGTCTCTCTGCCTTAATGCCTTCGACCAGCTTTCTGTAATCAGGCTCCGCTGTGGGGGATGAGGCGAGCGGATTAGAGCGGCTTTGTGCTGAGAGGAACATTTTGTTTCCCCATCACCGGCATCCATGTTGGCCAACCTGACGCCACGTAATCCTGACAGGGTGGCCAGGAGAGACAGACGAAAAGTGAGAGAGAGAGAGACAGGGACGGACGGGAGGACCCAGACTGAGTGACGGATCGACAGCGGCCAGAGAGAGAGAGTGAGAGAGAGAGAGAGAGAGGGAGAGGATGGATGGATGGACTGAGAGACAGAGGCAGATAGACGGGTAGGGAGGGAGAGCTGAAGAGAAGGCAGACAGACAGACAGACAGACAGAGAGACGGGCTGATAGAGGGAAAGTGGATGACTGAATAGAGAGAGAGTGAGAGACAACCCACACCACTTGAGGGAGAGAGAGTTATGGAGACGTATAACTGTTCCTTTCATAAATATCAAACATGTGAGATATTGAATCGGCTGCAGCTCATACATGTAACTTTGAGCAGGATCTCTCCACAGGAATCAATGAGGCCTGACGTCATCTTGTTGTGTTGAATTAAAAATCAGCAGACAATAAAAAGCGATAATAATACAAGTGCTGACATCACAGTGACCCTGAAACAGGCCCGACCAGATCAATACGCCCCACCCCACCGCTGAGCTCAGATAGGTTTACATACAGACCACAACACACACAGACACACAAATATAACCTGGTTCAATTCCTCTATAAATCTCCTGCTTACAAACACTGACACCCAGAGGATGTGATCCGAGAGCAACAAACAAAACACACGAGATGTTATTCATCTGTAACACACACACACAAACACACACAGCAGTATATATGATATGTACACTAAACAAAAGTACAAGAAACACAAAACATACACAAACACACAGCTGCCCCCACAGGACCTGAACTCAACACCCAGAGCAGTATGATGGATTAAAAACCCTGTGTTTGTTTTTCAGAAACAATCAATGGAGAGGAGGAGAAGAGAAGAGAGGAAGAAGAGGAGAGAGGGAGAGAGAGAGGCAAGCAGAGGATGAAAAGAGAAAACGTTTTGTGTCTTGCATAATTTTGTTGCTATCATTCCTTTTTCTTTCACTGTTCTTCTTTCATTTCTTCTAAAAATGTCCTTTAAAACCGTAACAATGGGACAAACGTGGAGGAAGACGAGAAAGAGATGCATGAAGGAGAGAAGGAAAACGTTCGAGTTTAAATAGGAAGGGAGGAAGGACGGGAGGAAGGGTGGATAGAGAGAGATGAGAGAGGAGAAATACGAGCAGGAGGATGAATATTTAATGCTGTCTGCAGAGGGGCAGCCCAAACACACACCCACACACACTTATCAGCAGAGTTCAAATTAAAGAAACTTAATTTAATATAAAGCCACTTAAGTTTAATTCAAATTTAAACGTTCACTTAACTGGATCAAAAAACATCCTCATGATTTGAACCGAGCAGATTATGATGTAAAATCTTAGAATCTTCATGTGTCCAAAATCTACCCAATCTGAGACAAACCCTTGAAAACAAACATGGACCAAAGCTCACATGCATAAATCAGACCAGTTAATGCTGATGATGCTGTGAAGGTGGGACACACATTACCAGTGCATGTTGATATTTAACTTTTTTTGTTTGAATCCAAGACTGTCGACGGCTACTTATAATCATCTCTTGGTGGATTTTGTGCAGTTTTTGGGTAAAAACTAAAAGTCTGCCAGGTTTTAAACAAACTAGCTACACACAAGCAAACACACACAATCACACATACACAATATGTGCCAACCACAGCAAATAGCAGCTTAGAGTCATTGGTTCCGGTAAACAGTAAACTGAGAGGCGGCGGGTCGTGGTGTCAGGTCAGCTCCTGTGTGCTGCAGATGTAAACTAAAAGCTTCTATCGAACGCCTCAACTGCTGCGGTGAGGACGATCCCCCGAGGAGGAGGAAGAGGAGGAGAGACGAGAGAGGACAGGGACAGAGACGGAGGTGAGGAGGGGGAGCAGGGGATGGAGTGATGTAAGAGGAGGAGGAGGAGACAGATGAAGAGGAGACAGGGAGTGCTGCCCAGCGCTGACACTGTTGACCATCGATGGCGAAACATGAGAGTGAAACTGAGGACTACAAACACACACACACAAAAAAACACACCTGACAGACACACATTCGTACTTACTGTGGACACGGAACAAGTAATCACAACACTGTTTATTAATATTAACATGCAGACACACACTCACAGTGTACGTAACAAACAAATTAAGTTATTGATGGCTACAGACCATTGAATAAAGAAGCTCACAGACGTTTTCTAAGTCTGTCCAAGTTTAGTTGGTTGTATTATTTATACAATTATCCTCTGTAACATTTTATATTCTTGTATTTTGGACCCAATTGTTATTTTCAATCTATATCTTATTTAGGTTAGGGTTAGGGTTATCTAAAAGACGACTTTTAATTAGACATGAGGAACAATTAGAAATTGGTGATTTGAACTGGAGCAGTTACTAGTCTCACTGGGATGGAACACATGTTTAAAACCCTAATTCTAAAAGATTATTGGAACGTGTTAGCTACACTTTAGGAGTACACATACACAAAAAAACAGCCTGTCTAGAAGTGATTAACACACACACACACTCCCTGATGACCATGGCCCACACACACACACTCCCTGATGACCATGGCCCAAACACACACACTCATCCTCAGATATGATGAGCTGCTCCTGTCGATATGAAACCAGGCCATCGCTCCATTTATGAGCTAGAACAGATTCTCGTGTCTCCACGTGGGATTTTCGAAGCATCTGGCAGTGACATGTTAAACCAAACTCACCCCTGTCCGCTCGATCTTAATGCCCCCCGTGCCCTGACCCTGCAGAGGACCCCCCCCCCCCGACCACGCTGTTGATAATCAATTAACATCATCTGAACAACCGTCTTCAATCTAAGCACGGGTATGTTGAAGGAGCTCCTTCATTTATTATGTTTCAGAGGAAAGAGATGCTCAACAAATCTAAGATTGAGACAAATGTGACGATTAAATACAAATTTAAGATGAAAAATGTGATGATCTGTGTTGTCGGTCTGAGCATTTGACAGTCGCACAATTCAGAGACATTATTGGTGTGATCGAGCAGATGTGAGCTGATCACACACACAGTAACCGTGTCTGTGTGTGTATGTGTATGTGTATGTGTATGTGTGTGTGTGTGTGTGTGTGTGTGTGTGTGTGTGTGTGTGAGAGAGAGACTGTACCGAAGGCGCTATGGGACGGACTGCTTCACCAGCTGTGTTCTGACACACAGGAACACTGAGGCCCTGGGGACAACACACACACTTACACACACTTACACACACACACACACACCTCATATACCACATGGCAGTCTTCATATATTCGTGAGGACCCTCGCTGACATAATGTGTTCTCTTGCCCTGTACTGCAACCTTAAGCATCACGATTAAATGCCTAACCCTGACCGTTAGCCTCACAGTAATCTAAACTTAAATACAAACTGAAAACTGAGACGGAACCATCAAAACAGAATCTGTCCATACACACAAGCACACAGAATAATCTCTGGATGAGAAGCTAACAAGCTCATGGATATGCACACAAATGCTCCAACAAAGCACAACACAACAGCCCAGACAACAAAAGATTAAAATCAGATCAGAAAACCCGTCTTCACATTATCCGCCTTGTTTTATAACGTAAGACCAACAGTCAGAGAAATGACACATGAACAGATACAATAAAGTAGTTAGTGGAATTTCAAATTCTGTGCATATCTTCTATTCTAAAATAAAACCGAGCAGAGAATGAACAATTTAAATATGAAACACACACACAGACTCACTTCCTAACACTGGTGGATGAGGAGAACAGAGACAAGAGAAGAAGGATAGAGGAGGAGGTTTGTTCACTCATCTGAGGAACAGACACTTGACCTGGTTTCTCAGCTGGAGACACATACAGTGAAAACACACACACGCGCTTTTGGTCAGACATATTGGATATCTTTACCTTATAGCCTCTTATGGCTATGCTTTAATTATAAACGTCATCGCTGTTTGTACGGTTACACCTGGTGTCCACATTACTCCAGAGTTTACCAGCCTCTAAATCAGAGACTTCTGTAAACACTGCTGGTTTCATTTCAGTTTGAAAACTCCAGAGTTGTGTCTTTTGTAAAGGACGATCATGAACTTCTAAAACGGTTCATGTGCTGGGGAGCAGGAATATAGATGATAATCATAGGATTTTAAAATATTTAGAAAGTTTTCTTCTTACTCAAGGGCTTAAAAGTCAAGGGTTGAATGTTAAAAGCAGTCAAGATGGAAGACGGTTTGTCCTCCATCAGCTGGAAGAAGAAGATGACACAGGAGTTCAGGTGAACGAGTCAGACTGAGGTGAGTGACAGGAGAGAAAGAGCAGAGATAGGTGTGTGTGTGTGTGTGTGTGTGTGTGTGTGAGTCGCAAAGAGCGGGACAGAGCAGGGTTTACGTGACACAAAGAGGGATTGTGTGTCTGTTGGAGGGGAAAACAAGAAAACAGACAGACGGATGGACAGACACAAAGATCCCTAAAATGCTGCTGTGTGAGCTTGTGTGTATAAGTGTGTGTGGTCCACTGAGACAAAAAGCTGATGTCTGAAAAGCTGCCTGAAAGCTGAGCCAGTAGTCCACTGCACAATTTGATATGGAAGCGCAAACACACAGACAGATAGACACACACACATACAGCAGGTTCTGTAGAATCATCATCAGCTTATGTTTCAGCAACAGTGCAACAACGACTCTGCTTCAACAGCACTTCGACACACACACACAACCACACAGAGCTGAGCCCATTGTGTTCAGGAAAGTGTAAAAGCACACACTCATCGCTGACTCCAATAAATCACAGTAGATTTAAAGATGGAATCAAAAGCAGTAGAACCAAATCACAACTAATAACTACTGAATGTATTACTGATCGATCTATACTAACGATTTGATTATGAAAGGTGTAATTTCCAGTAGTAAACCCATCGTGTTATCACAGTTTTAGAAGCTGCACAGCACGCTTACTGGTCCATGTCCAGCAGGAGGCGACATTCAGAACACTGGACTAAACTTCTTTAGGTGAATGGACATCACTCGTTTTATTTAATCAATGCTGAGTATTCTCTCACATTGATGTGTAAATTAACTTTTACCATTGACTGTACATGTTAAGGGGACGTAGACTGTGGGTCCAGAAGAAGACCAGCAGGGGGCGACACCACTGGTTGTTTCAATAGAAGGCTTCTTCAATACAGCGTGATGTTCAATTAGGAAATTATGATCCATTTGGAGTCAGTTTCAGAGCACAGTGGTCGCGTGGTTACGTGCCAGAAGGTCAACGATGACTCACAATAAAATATCTGTAGATTTGAATCACAACAGACACATCTTGTCTCACCTCACGGATCTAATTTGTGAGTCTACACCATAATATATGAGAAATAATATCATGCACATGCAGCAATCTGGTCACACAAACGTATGTTGAGCTGCAGTCTGTTTATTATAATCTCTTTCGTCAGCTTCACGGGTTAATGTCGATGAGTGTCCCCACTGAGACAGATGTACGAACATAAGTGTGTGTTTGTGTGTGTGTTTGCAAACATAGTGACAGTACAGAGAAGAACATGGGATTGTGTGTGTGTGCATGTATGTATATATGCCATGGTGTGTGTATTTACACGTCTGTTAATCCCTGAGACATGAGCTAATGGGGCCATAGGAGCGTGCACGCACGTGTGTGTGCGTTCGCGTGTGTGTGTGTCCATGCATGCAGTAATGGCATGTACAGTATGTACTTTACATATGAGGCTTTGTCTGAGTCCGTGTGGCAGTTGCTCTAGAACATGGTATTGGAATTGCAAAGGGGGGTCAACAAGGGTGTATATGTGCGAGTGTGTGTTTGTGTGTAGACAGACTTCTATATGGGTTATGCTTCATTTAAACCCAGAGGCAGAAATTCACTGGAGGCGTTGGATGTACACATTATTCAACCGTTCCAACTGACCGACACGTTCTGGAATAAACAACAGACGCTGCAGAAAATACAACTTCAAGCTAAAAGACCAGAATCTCTGTGTTATCTAAAGATAAACTGAATAACAATTTAGCACAATTATAATAAACTGTAACCACCAGGCTGCACAGGTTTTATGTTTCAGTGTTTGCATGTCGTCTTCTGACCTTCATTCTGAGGAAGCTGCTGAACAATCACAATGAATAAAACAGTTTACAGGCACGACGCAGCGAGCACAGGGCATATATACCCTTCAACCTCGTGTGCAATAAAATCCAGGGAGCATTTTTCACAAGAGAAATAAACGAACACACTAAAAACCATGGAAATAAAAAGGCACCACTGTTAAACTATATTTAAAGAATTTGGGATTTAAATAAAATGTTCTAACACACAAGATCGATGAAACCCAGTTCACAGATTGACCGCATAAAGAGTAAAAAGACACCATTATGGATGTAAAGAAATAAATGTAGAGAGACAAATAACAGTATTACTGCAGCACAGACTCGGGTTGAAATGACTTCACCAGAGGATGATAACAGCATCGTATCCTAAAGATTTTGGCTTCATCAGTGAGAGGAAGCAGCGATGCTTTGTCCATCTTTATTTACAGTCTGTGGTGTCAACCTGTGAACAAAATATCTGTGTGTGTGTCCTCTGTCTAATGAGGTGGAAGACAAACACTGAACGCTCCACATCACCACAAGCTTTAGCCAAGAGCTACGGACACAAAGACATCTCACTGCCCATACACGCTTGCACACACACAAACACACAAACACCCACACAGTGCCTTGACATGCTAAGATACAAACACCCACACAAACACTGTGGTCAGACTGTCTGTGTGTGATTGACTGAATGAGAATAATGAGAGAGAACCTTGGCTCGGTTTGTTCATGTGTCAGCAGAGAGAGTAACACTCTCAGGTCCTTCAGCCAATCACACGATAAACACACAGTTACAACACAGGCGAGCCAATGGGCACAAACTCAACAAAACCTTGAGCACACGCTGTTCGATTCAGCCTGTTTCTGACCAGATTTTCAGAATTTCAGCTTCATCGTGTGTCATTCAGATGATTGACGTGTCTAGTGTAAAGTGGAATTTAAGCAGCTTCAACTCTGTCCTTCATCCTCAACCTGCTCTGCTCATGATTTTGGGATGAAACAGTTAAAAACATCCAGTGGTTTAAAGTCCAGTGATTCATAGATGGTTAAAATGTCAGCATCATAAGATCTGAACCTGGGAAGTCACAGTAGCTTCATGGAAGTGCAGTGAAGCAGCAGATACTAAGCAAAGTGGAGGAGACTTAAAACTCGGAGAAGAAACTGACGGACAGAACAGAGACTGGGTCGCTGTCTGTCTGCTCCCGTTGTTCCCATCGGGGGCCAAGTATCGACGGGGGTGTCGCCTTCCCACGTTTGCTCGATACCCCTGTCCTCTGTTTCCTGTCTGCACGACACCCGACGCCACCTCTGTGTGTGTGTATATGTGTGTGTATGTGTGTGTGTGTGTGCGTGCTGCAGTATTTGCAGGCAGAGTGAGTGAGGAGTAAAGTTGCATGTTTTTCTCCTCTTGACAGCATTTTTCCTAAATGATCCAGGAATCCCTGAGAGGATTTAAAGATGGTGACACAACTGTGTATATGGATGGACGACATGACAGCTCCACAAAAAGTGGAGCCAAAACATCTGAACCGCCCCCCCGGGTGTCTGGCTGCAGTCTAAAGCCCACCTCCTTCATCCTAGAAAATGGGACGTGAACCAAACTAACAGTGGACTTTGGTAGAAAATAAATGATTACTTGATACCAGTGATCCACTTAATGATCACGACCAGTCCGTTTTGCACAGTTCAGACAGCAGCGCGTAAACTTGCCTTGGTAGTCGAGGACTTAATGCCCCTCAGCACAACCTGAATTAAGAGTGTCACAACATTTAACTCCTGACTTGGATTTTTTTTTTTTATATATAAGGCCTCAAAAGAAAAACAACTGACTACTTCATCAATTTGCACTTTTCCAACAGAACTTAACTTTCTCTTTAACCCCAATCTGCCGTGGCCTTATGTACCTCCTTGTGTGTGCGTGTGCGTGCGTTTGTGTTCTAAATATTGCATGAGCTTGTCACATCGTCCGGAGCGAAGCCGATGGACAGCTCAGCTGAGGCAGAGAAATGGTTTTAAGTGCTGCTGCTCCACATCCACAAACACACACAGACACACACACAAGATACCAACACTGATATTTATGGGAGCTGGTGACAACCAATATTTCATACATGTATTGAAAATCTTTAGAAGTGTCAGTGTTGTGTTTCCAGTAGAGAAAATAATTTTCTGCACCAACACTACCAACAACAACAACACACCAAGATAAAAACACACAACTTCTCATGTGCTAAAGGTGGAAATGACAGCAAAACCACAAAATAAGCAGACTTACAAAAGACTTAAATTACAATCAGGATAAATTAACACACCCATGGCTGCAGTGGCATCTCTATCCGCCCATTCAAACATGCAATTACGTACGTTGAACACTAGGGGGCAGATACTGTATGCAACGGAACTACGGACAAGAAACGAAACTGTATGGAAATGAGATGTAACTATATAACAGACTCGTTGAGACCACAATTAATTAAATATGGGATCTATCTATATAGGAAGTCAGAGTCGAACTAACTAACACTTGCTTAAACCTGAAGATTTAGATTATTAAAGATTTAAACTGATTTGGGATTTTTCAGACCCTGCAGAAACCATGTTGAAAATGTTCTAAATGTTTTGTGTCCAGTCGTCTCTGCTGTGTTTGTGTTCAGAGGGAAATAAAAAGGATGTGCTTGTCAATATGACAGATGTGTTCTCTGTGTTGTAGCGCCAGCGGCTAAAGACACGCTGTGAGGGACTCTGTTTCTTCAACGTGCCCTTTACAGTGCCATATTTTGACTGAGGTGAAATACCCCCCCACACATTTAAAAACACACAGCAGCAGCAGTTGTACGATCAGTCTGTGCTCCTGTGGTGAGACGACACTGCTAGCACACTTCCTAAAGACTTGTCTAAAGCTGCTGCTGCACACGTGCACACACACACACACCGATGTGCACGAGTGTAGAAGAGTGTGTACCTGTCAGTGTGTGTTTACTGTGTGTAGACAGGTATCTCCGCCGGTTAATGTCTGTGTCCGAGTCTCAAGAGGTTTTTTTTCTTTGTGTGTGTGTCTGCTGCCATCAGTCTGTGTACATGTGTGTATGTGTGTGTCAGTTTGCATGTGTCGATCTGTATCTCCCTCTGTCTGTGAGTTTGTTGTGTGTGTCTGTGTGTGTGTGCTCACCCATGCTGTTGGTGGAGCTGCACCACATCAGCAGACAGCCGGTACAGAGCAGGTTGAGTGATCCGAACAGCAGGATCCTCCATGACTGAAAATGACAACAAACAAAATCACTGTTAAACAAAAGCATCACAAGGAGCCGAGAGTCTCGACCTTTTGATCGAGGTCCAACACAGGATCCATCATATGGACAAGCAATTCGTTTTTGTCATTTTTGTGATTAGCTAATGAGGATAGGTGATCTCGCTGATCACAGATGTCAGAGTCCATTTACACGTAGGCTAAGGAGAGCGAGAGAGAATAGTTTGATGTGTCCGGATAAAATCGAAATTACTTTAAATCTTCAGATGACTAAATTGAAGCTAAATACTTTCTAATGATTCATGTGGGAAAAAACTTTTAAACTGTTAAATAACAATAACGTAGTTGTGTGTCTGAAAGTGTGTTTGTGTCATTTTGCCTGTGAGCTCAGTAAATAGACGTCTTTATAGAAAGAGAAAAATCACAGACAGGACTCTGGTGTCAAACTGTGTCTCAGCTGGCACTTCACAACCTGATGTACATTAATGGGAAGATTCAGGGAAAATGTCCAAATGGTCTTCAATTTATTCAGGAAACCAAGTGATAATGATTTCAGGTGCACACTGACTGATGGACGTTGATCATCGTATGTCCCTGCATTATTCTGCTGGAGAATAAACAGAAGACGGGGACATTATCCAGCAGTTTTTAAACACGTTCTCCTGTTCAGGGTTTCCCTGACAGTCAGCGTCCTGCCACAGCAGCTGATTATCCAAATTCAACCCTACAGACCGACATCGAGCTGCCGGATGATGCATTAGTGAGTTTCCTGGCCTGCCGTCGACCTGCTCTGCCAGAGATTTGGGTGAATTCTCTGACTGGACGAGGCCTTGGCCGTGTGGCCTAACCAGTTCACTACAGTCTGAATCAGTTCATCACAGACACACCAGCTCAGGGGAAGGTCACAGTCAGAGCACGTGAGAGCAGAGCAGTGGCTCAGTGCTGTAAAAGAGCAGCTCTGCGGCCCAATGACACCAGCACGTCAGAGGAAGTCCACTTCTTTATTTTACATCTTCACACTTGGAAAACAGAGAGAGCAATGAACCGTAGAGGAAGCTGACGACAAATCTGAAAAACTGAAATGATTCAGGGAATTCACAGCTCACTTTTCAGACATTTTCCTGTTGGACTCTCACATGGACATTTTACCAGGGGCTGCAGGAAAGGTTCCAGAAAATGTCCAGAGCAACTGACAACAAGAACATTTCATGAGCATGTTGGGACTTTAATTGCACGACTGAAAGCAGCACTAGAGAGGGACCGCAATTATTACACAACAGATATTCTGTCAGGAAAACATAAATATGATTGGTATGTTCAACAAAGTTCATTTTACGTCATAGAATCTGTTACTGAGCTCATTCAGCACTGATCTAACTCCAACAGCCAGGAAATCAATTAAACAGGATTATAATTAAAAGAAAAAATAAAACCTTGAGTCGTACGTCAACCTCTAAGGGGAGAAATGTAGTGTGTGTGTGTGTGTGTGTGTGTGTCAGTAAAGAAGAAGAGAAATGGAGCAAGGGAACGACTGTATGAGAGTGTGTGTGTGTGTGTGTGTGTGTCCTGGCCTGTCACTTTGTGTTGGAGTCATATGCCGTGGTGGGGAACGCCGAGTGCTGTGAAATCTACAATTACGATGGTGTGCTGTGTTATGACAGCACTGGGGCGTCTGGTGACAGCACTAGCCAGCGACAGGCATGGGAGACCCACAGTGTGTGTGTGGCTGTGTGTGTGTGCATGTATGTGTGTGTGTGTAAATGTGGCCGTGTGTGCAAACAGAGAGACAGCACTCGGCCCACAACATTCCCAACCCCCAGCGCCTGGAGGAGAGCGCACGCTGGTTGAATCTTGACGCTTTGCTGCCCCCGTCTGTCCGTCAGCAGCTTCACGAGCAGCCTGGTTCCATGACGGCGAGCCAGCATAGTGAGGGTACATGTGACACTGGAGTGACAGAGCTGCAGCGACTGTGCCAGTGCCTCAATCGCCAGGTATTAAATTAGGAGCCCCCCCGCTGATGCCTGACCTGGTTACATCATTGCCGAGCGCCGCGACATCATCAGGCGGCGCCGGCAAACGTGTGTCATCATGCTGGGCAGAGGGGTGACTCATATTTGCATCCAAAGAAGAAGGATAGCTAGAGAGAGACGACAGTCTGAGCACACTGAGTTGTGAGTGTGCTGGAAATTTTTGGAGATTTTTTAAACCTGACTCAAACTGCAGCACGCTGCCGGAGCATCCCGCTGGGAGGATCGGTCCCAGTGGCAATGAGAACACAAAACACGTCCTCTCCCACTCTTTGTCTACTCAGATTGGAGCCATCAGGGCTGTGTGTCTCCAGGGTGGCTGTGTTCTTCTCTCAAAATAAACCTACTTACATAATGAAACAGCGGCGGTGACTGTGCTGGTGTGTTAACACAGAGTTTTATTGCTCTTTAGCTTTAGAGGCAGAAACGAGATGACGCCTGGTTGTGTCACTGACCTGTCCTCTGGCCGTGTGTCTTTCCTCTGTAACATTTAGTTACTGATGAGCTCAAGTGTCAGAGTATCAAGTCCAGAACTACAGAAATACACTATTGATATCCAATATCATATCAGTTTTCATTGTGACATTTACACATGTTTTTCTGTGAGTTGATCAGCTTCACTAAGGGACGTTAGTGAAAGCTGGAAGAATACAAATATACAAATATCTCAGGATGAAAAAGACTAAGACTTCAACTTGGAAAGATGAGGAGATTCCAGACTACCTCTAACTACCTTTAAAGATTTCAGAACAAAATATCAGCCGTCTGTGTAAAAATAATACCTGCACCGACCTGTAAGAACTCCTGCATCGGTCTAACCGTGCCTGAAATCAGATGTTGACAAGTCTCCGTTTTATTTCGAGAAACAAATGGGAACAGGAGACGGGATGGGGGGGGCAATCTGCGGCGCTGAGGAAGCACATCTCTGCTTTCACTGGTTTGAACTATGTTTGGTTCGTAAGCTGTGTACGACACCGTGTAATCCAATCCAAGGCTCTATGGGGAATCAAGACCCCCTGCTAGTGTGTGGTCAAAGTGGATTATAGCACAATAACGCTGACACACATGCACGGACACACATGCACACACACACACACACACACACACACACACAACAATCATGTCTGAGCTGCTTTCACGTTCATTATTATGTCTCCAGTGGTTTCTCTGTAATTTTTACATCCCAGTATGACTCTACATCTGTCCCTGTTTTGTTCTGATGCATTATACTTTTTTTTATTCATGTCATCTAATTTTAGAATAAGAGTGATTGAGAAAATAATTCCTGACATTTGAACTAAACATGTTTTTCTGAGTGGAGAAGTCAGTTGTTGTTCCCTGTTTTCAAAGCAGAGAGCTTAGTTTGGTATCTGAGGTTATTTACTGCTTGTTTAGGCAGCTGCATTGAGAGTCGCACCTTTATTAGCATTTAAATATGTATAAAGACCGATCACCTACAAACGGAGCAGAACCACTGAACTAGAAAGGGTTTTGGGTCATTTTTATCTCTGACATTTGGAGCCTCCTCCTCCATGTCAGCAGATGGGACATTGACCAGACTGATATTAAATAAATGCTTGTCAAAGATGGTTTCTGTCATTTCCGGACGTTCTTATCACACTGATGTTTCTTTAAGTGTTCATGGTTCCAATAAGTTTGGTTTAAATTAAATAATTTATATACAACGGGCTGTAGAGATGATTCGATAAAGATACCAGCATTTGGGCGGGTTCCAGATGTCTTTAAAGTATATTAGTTTTACCCAGATAAAACGTTACTTTTCTTTTACTTCTTCACTGTTACAGTGTGCTGCCACTGACAAGTAATCAGCACAAGAGGGCAGCGTTTGTAGCCGAGGTTTAGTGGAGAAAGTTGAGATACATGGCCCATTGTATTTACAGCCTGGTCTTGTTTGCTTTGTCACAGTGAAAACGTTGTAACTGACACAACTTATGTTGTCTGTGAGTTACAAAACAACCCAACAGTTACCTCCTTTAATTGAGAGTAGTGGGTAAGCAAAAGATAAAGTTTCCTATTCTGATCCTCCTATTATAGAAGATTGCTTTTCAACATTAACATTTCAACAGTGGAAAATGGATCAAACTGACAAGGGAAGGATCTACACGTCTACTGATAGAAATTGAGAAAGGAGACGGAGATGAAATCTGGGAAGCTGCTCATGATGACAGCTCAATCTGTGAGCTGGTGGACTTCATCCCTGCTGCTCTCACTGGAACACAGTGACCTACTCTGGAAACAGGATTACAGGAGGTGTTTGGGTTTGACTCCGTGTATGAGACATAGAAACTAACCAGATTAGAGCATAATGGGATTATAAAGTGAGGATTTTACAAACACCAACGGTTGAGTGAAAACCAGTAAGAGGTTCAGATGATTGGTCCATTTACTACTCAAAGCCAGAAGATATCAAAAATACAAATAGTAGATCGGATTCTAATGCAAAACCAAGTGTGAAATTTAAGTTTTACAGATGCATTTCATCTCATACACACACACTTACCCGTCTATCTGAGGCAACCAGTCGGAATTCTTGCGTGAGTTTCCCAAAAACTGATCTGTGTGTCTTCCTGAATGGATGGATGGTGCCCTGTGAATGAAGACATATAGAAAATAACAATCGGGACCATTAAACCATGAATGAAATGACAGTTGACAGAAACATTCAAATTAATCAAAGTGGAATCAGATTAATCTCGTCAGTCAGAGTGAAGCAGAAATGGAAACACTTGAGCTTCACCACCATCTAGTGGTGAGTTAGTGAATAACACTGACTTCAACTATAGAGGAAAATAACTTTCTAAACTCCATTCGAAAGATGATTTCTGGGTTCAGTGTGTGAACAACAACTTAATTCACCTCTAAATAAGTAACAAGTCTGATCTGACATTGATTTGCTGTCAGGCAGGGGTGTGGTTCATCAGTAGAGCTTTCAATTAATGATGACTATTTTCATTATCCATTAATCTTTATACTTTACTGTGATGAAAGCCAATTGTCACATTTGAGAACATGAAACCATCAAATGCTTGATTTGAAAACTGAGTTAAACAACTAATGGATTCCTAAAATAATAAAATCATAAACTGTTGACTCTTTGATTATGTGTGAGTAGCACACTGGAGTGCCTCGTGCAGCTGATTTCCCTTCATGCTGAAAGAAAACCGCTCGATGTGTCATTAGTGAGACACACAACTGAAAGGTGATGACGAGCTGGCGGAGAGATGCCATTAATTCATCTGTGATGCAACAAACGAGGTTTGTGTCTTTGTAACTGCATTTGTAAAAGCTTTTTGCACAAAGGATCACACAGGCAAGGAGGCAAAGAGGCAATGGAGGTTGCAAGTGTGATGAAAAGTGAAGTGTCTGTGCTCATATTTAAGTGTCTCTGTGTGGGTTACCTCCTGACCCCAAAACAAACAAGGGGGGGGGGGGTGCATTGTGTAAAGCATAAACTAATAAGTTATTAAGTGAATTTCCATTACAGTGTCTCTGTGCCGTATTTTGACTCGACAAAGACTTGTACGGCAACAAAAAGATAAAAAAGATTAATCCTTGAGAAAAAGAAAACTCCCTAAAGAGCTGTGGGTCTCAGGCTGTCTGGGCTCAATGGTTTTCTGAAATAAAACGTGTGCGCACAGCTAAAGCAGTGATGAGATCCTGTATCTTGAGATAATGTTTCAAATATCAACAACCACCTGAAGAAAAAAAAAAGAGAAGGCTGCAGGGGTGAGACTCACCAGGACGTAGGTGTCGTGCTCGTGTTTCTTCCTGTGCATGGAATCATCTGTGGAGGAAAACATAATGAAACAGGACGTGGTCTTTCAGATTCAGAGCAGTGCTCAAATAGTTCCTGCCTGAGCTTAAGAGTTGCTCTGCTTGTGCTGCTGCTCTTAGATTTCCATGCGCTTTAGCTTTTCTTCTGCTATTTGCAACAAGTCTCTCAAAAGTTCCAAAGCAACAGAACGGCAGGTGTAGCATCAACAAGTGGGTGCGCTTGCTTTATGTCTTTGAGAGTCCCGTACAGGCGGTTTCTTTAACCGGGTCCGTGCTCTCTTGGCCTCCACGGCTTTATTATTACAACTGTTTCCTGTCAACCGTTTGAAGGAAAATCACCAAAACCTCCATGGAGCAGGAGCCCAGCAGATCGGGTCAAAAGTTAGAGAACCTCCATCATTTTATAGATATATAAAAACAAACTAGATGCCGCCCTGTGTCGTTGTCCTCTTTTTTTTCCGGAACAGAACCAACAACTAAAGGAATCACAATGAGGGCAGGAAATTTCATTCATCATCTCTACACCTGGTATTCTATTGGCTGGAGTGTTTGGACTGAGGGAAACATTTGTTTCATAACTTTTCTTTGACACACTCCTGAACCAGAGGATGAGAATAATTCTGAACAGTTTCCCAATAAGAATATCATTTTTTTATTAGATAAAATCACACACACACACACACACACACACACACACACACACACACACACACACACACACACACACACACACACACACACACACACACACACACACACACACACACACACACACACACACACACACACACACACACACAGAGAGAGAGAGAGGAGTTAGCTTAGCTCCCCTGTAAGAATACGTGTTGTTAGCCGCTAGCCGGTTAGCATAACAGACCTGGATCCTTGATGTTGATGACGTCCACCGACACCATGTCCGGTTTGTCCAGCGGACCCACCTTCCGCTCCGTCACCCCGGACGGCACCACGTCCGGCTTCGGGCCGAACTTTCGGGGGTAAAAGTCTCCAGCGTTGTGGTAAGACAGACCCGAGGACGTGGACATGGCTCCGTCCATCGCCATCTTGGACTTCCTGTTCCCGTGAGCCTCTGCGCTTTGTCCGCACGGCGCATGCGCCAGCACAGATCTACAAAATCTTTTCCATACGGTTCACATGGTATATAGATCTGTTTACAGACGTCCAGAGAAAACCCCCCAAAAAGATAGAACTGAAAATAATAATAATTATTGTAACTATATATAATAATTTGGAGTAGTAATAATATTAAAATGACAATAATAGAAATTACTATTATTATTATCATTATTATTATTAGTCATTATTAGTAGTAGTATTATTGTTATAATTTCCATGGTATTATTAATAATCATAATAATGACATAAGTAATAATGACAATAACTTCATATTGAGTTAACTCACAGCCTAATTATTTTTCATAGTTTGGATAAACACTGTTATGTATAGAGAGACAGAGACAGAAAAGAGAGAGAGAGAGAGCGAGAGAGAGAGAAAGAGAGAGAAAGAGAGAGAGAGAGAGGAAATGAAGGAGAGAGGGGTTGAATGGAGAAAAGAGTTGTTATTATAGCTGAGAAAGGAGTGAGTTAGAATCAGACCCACACATCATCACATTATTTTCTCTTGTCATATTTCTAAGTGAAATTAATGAAAGTCATAAACAGGCTTCAACAAAAAGAATGAGAGAGAGTGAGGTCAGAAGACTGTGGTCCGATAGTAAATTAATCTTCTCCATCTGGCTCTCAGCCTCTAACGGCCCCTGGATCTGTTTCCTGTCACGACTGAGACCCTCTGATAAATGACCCTTCAGCAGAACCAGCATTTAAAATAGTACAGTTAATGATCCAACGTGTCCGTAGAGGAAATGTTTATAGAAAATCTGCACAACATCTGGCTCCATCCAGAGCTGTCACTGCCCAGATGTGAGATGTGAACTCAGAGTAAGGAATGCTAAAAGTGTATTATAATAGTTTTCCTTCGTATCCAGTTCAGTCTTATTAATCTAGTTCTCACGTGTGTTTTTCTGTCGTCCTGCAGATGGAGAAAGTTACAAAGGAGAGTTTCAGACGGTGACGTTCGAAGGGACGGAAATCACAAAGCTCTTCTACGGGAGCTTCCATAAGGTCAGAATCAGACAAGCTGCCGGTTGTCCGTCTTTATATACAGTCACTGTCCGTCTTTATATATACTAATATACATTTAAAGGGGTCAAAGTTGAAGTTTGTTTTTAAATTCGACATTAAATTAAATACGTATGTAAACACTAGAGACTGGATTGTGCAATGATTATCAGCATGTACCTCCCATATGCTCGCCCAACAGGCATCTCTCGTCAGTCACACCTCTGTGTGTGTGTTTTCGTGTGCGTGTGAGTGTGTGTGTGTGTGTGTGTGTGTGTGTGTGTGTGTGTGTGTGTGTGTGTGTGTGTGTGTGTATGTGGAGCAGTAGGAGGTGCTTGGTGCCTCCTCCTCCTTTTACTGCACACACAAAGTCACGTACACACACCCTCTCTCTCTTTGTCAGTGCTCCTCCCTCGCTCACAGCAGTTGGACTCTAAGAAAGCAGCTTCTCATTGTTCAGACTTTTAAGACGTGTGTGTGTGTGTGTGTGTGTGTGTGTTAGATCAGCGTTGAATCTACTCTTGACCCTCAGTGAGAAGAAGCAGAGTTTCCATCTCGGACTGTTCAGAATCAGGTTGGCCCAACTCAACAAGATGCAGTCCAAGATTAATTTGGCCGAGCAGGTCAGTGACGAGGAGAAGCTCTACAGATACAAAGGCATCCTGTACCCGACCATCATGTGCCCCGAGGACCACCTGAAGGCTCTGGACAACCTCGAGGCCCGAGAGGACGACCTCATGCTGGTGGCCTATCCCAAATGTGGTGAGTGACAGCGAAGAAATTACCACATTTATTTATGTAGAGACGAAACATCCCATTCAAAACCCGGATAAGAATCTGATGCTGTGACCTCTGACCTATGGATGGTTTCATTTGAGATTCTCACCAGATGCAGGCAAAGAGGCCCAAGGAATCTAGGACTCCAGGGATGAAGGGGCCTGGGCCAGAGCATCTGTTGGAGATTAAGATTTGATGTAGGAAAATCAAAAAGCGCTCCGTTAAAATTGTAATTTCCTGAGTGAGGTTTGCTCCTGATCCTCGTTTTAATTCTGAGCGTCTGCCGACTCAAATCTGTCCAATATTTGTTCTTGTAGATTTTTCCTTTATGTTTGAGCTCCACGGTTAAATGAGGCGACAGACGTGAGAGATAAACGTGTTCTAAGTTCTCACAGGGAGGATTTTAATTTAAATCTTCTTTTTTAAATTGTACAACCGACGTTATGTAAGTTATTATCTTGTGGGGACAAGTTGATTATTAATCTTGTGCATGCAGAGTTAATATCTGCGTCATGAAGACAACCCTAAATGTGATTACATTTTTTAAGAGGTCGTTAATTATTAAAGTATAATGATTAATAAATAGTCCTTCCTTTGGCTGAGCCTGTTTTCCTTCAGTATGCTCAGCAACTGATTCCTAACATGTGTTTCTGTGCAAGAGCAACAAGAATCTCATTGTGTGACATTCCCAGGTGAAGATAAAACCCGATGAGTTGAGTTTTCTCCATCGATAGTACTAATCCGGCTGCTGTTTGCATTTGAGTTATTTAAACAAACATGTTAAAATATAAAGTTTGTTCCCACAGGATAATATTTTGTGCGTGCAAGATTTTTTTTAAATCGTTTTTTGCAACTTCAGAGGCTCCATACAAATTTGTGTTATATGTTTGCTCCTAATTTCCATATGGTTTGAGGAGCTGTAGCACAATCAGAGTTTCCCACAAACAAGTGCACTGAATGAGGGGGAATACTGGAGGCAGTGAATTGTACCAACCATCAGTGTTTAGGTTAATTCCCTCTAATTCCCTCCCTCTTAAAACTATTTTTGTCTGGAAGAAATCATGCAAAGAATAGATAATTGAGATTTTACTATTTTCTCAGTGTGACCGACACGTTCAGATGCTGACGATGTAAAAAAGTTTGAGTGAACCTCGTCGTACTTTTATAACATGAAGATAACATGTTGCAGGTGAAAGAGTTGACGGAATGATTAACAACATATTTCTGCCACACAACAAACAAGACATATTTAATCCAGACCTGTGTTACATCTGTAGCAGAGTCATTTTAATCAAGGTATCAGTGCATTTAATTCAGACGTCTGGTTGTGAAGCCTTCAGAGAAACAAGGTGAGCAAACGTTTACAGCAGCTTGACTCCGACTCGACTCCGAGACGTGTTGGAGAAACACTGAGTTTAACAACAAGCTGCTTTATTCTGTTCTTCTACTGGATCGAATCAGCTGTTTAGATTCTGTTTCAGAAAAGGACATATCATATGTTTAATATAAATGTGCAGAAACCGTCTCCAGGCTGCAGCTTCATATTTTCTGAAATGTCATTAAATGATTGTATTTTCCAAAATGTCTGTTTCTCTAATCGTGCATTAGAAGAGAGAAACGTGAGCACTTCAACCTTTCAACCAATGAAGCCGAAATAACCACATTCCTGACAGGACTTGTAATTGTGGGAACTCTCTCTACATTGATCCCTGAATGAATGCGGTGAGGATTAATGAACGTTTGACAGCCCCTGTAATCACTCATCTCTCTTTGTGTGATTGCACTGGAGGAAGTTGCGTGGCAGATTCCTGCTGTTGTCGCCGTGTGTTCCAGGAATGTGACATGACTTCTCTTCCAGATAAGTTACTTCTTGAAAAAGGCTTTTGCACGCGAGCTCACTGGTGGAGCGACGACACGATAGACAAACGAGTTAATTACCTCTGGAGGAATGTCAGGTCTCACACAAACCATCCCACATGTACGAGCATATGTAGGGGCCCGCTTTGAACGGGGCCCACATTATGATAACACGGCCTATTTATTTAGACGATGCCTGTGTTCTGGCCAATGGGAGGTCTCCATTGAGCGGCCTTTCGATGTTGCAGCCAGTTGAATGACTTTCGCAGAAGACTGCCTCAGATAATGGTTTCCTGAAATCTGAGTTTTATACGACAGAGAAGAGGATCAACCCGATCTTCACCTTGTCACGTTCATCTTCTTCTTCTGCCGTTTACAACTCTGTTCTTACTTTAATTAACGTCTTTGCTGCACCACACAATTCCGATGACTGTGATTCTCAACCGTCCAGGAATTGAGAGGTTTCTCTGAAGTTTAATGACTGTTTTCACATTTTCCAGATCTTAGACCAGGAAAGATTCACAAACTTTAACGGAGTTTTGTGAGAGTCTGAGCAGAAACGACATTGAATTCTGGGATTTCGCTCAGTTTCCACAAAGCAACTTCAAAGTTTCAAAGTCAAGTCAGATTAATTTATACAACACGTTAAAACGACAGGAAAGCAGCCAAGTTGCTTAAACAAGAAGGAATTAAAAACAGTGAGATTAAACAGAGGCAGAATATTGATCAGGAGATCTGTGATTCAATGAATAATGAATTAAACTGGGAACTAGTGTTTATGTAAAAAGTTAATGGTGAAGGGAGCTCCTGGTTCAGTTTAACAACAGTAACATGTTCTGATCTGCAGGGTTCAACTGGATGGTGGGGGTGTTGAGAAAGATCATCGCACAGTCCACAGGGATAAAAACTGAATCCAAGGCGCCGCCGCTGATCGAGTTTCTTGGAGCGGACGTCATAAAGGTATTTACTGTGTGTGTGTGTGTGTGTGTGTCTGTGTGTGTGTGTGTGTTGGGGGGTTTTAGGACTTGTATATGATTTCTCTTGGATCATTTAGAGAAGGTGAAGGGAACAGAGGCTGAAACATCTGGATAATGTTTATTTGCAGGTTTAAATATCACATCTAGTAAAGTTTAAATTGTTTACTCAGGGGAAATGTAGCTGCTCGGATTAAACAACAGGTCGATGAGGAATTCTTGGAAAATAGTTGATGGGAGAAAAGGTGTAGATCAGCTGTTTCTGAGGATCCTGTGTTTTCAGAACTCCTGTTGGTCTCTGACCTGTTATTTCATGTGCATCAAATTAATCTCTGCAGTTTTGTCGAAAACTTTCCTCTCAGCTCATGGAGCAGTCTCCTTCTCCAAGGTTGTTGGGAACTCATATGCACCCCGACAACATCCCCACCACCTTCAACACCAAGAAAACAAAGGTAGAAACCCAATTGTCTGCAGAGAGCAAACTCCCTTTTCCTTCTCTGTTTTTATGATTCTCTCTCTATTCTCACTATAGTTTTAGTTGAGTAAATTGAAAATTGTACTTTTATATACACAATGTGCTCTCTTGTGCTTTGATCAGATGCTGGTGGTCTTCAGGAATCCTAAAGACACTCTGGTTTCTTTCTATCACTTCTCCAACAACAACCCGGTCCTCCCGTCCGTAAAGTCCTGGGAATCGTTCTTCTCCCAATTCATGAGCGGAGAAGGTGAGAAAACCACACACAGGGAAACTAAAACGTTCAGTGGAATTCTTTAGAAAGTTCAACTTGATGACCTGAAAACAACATGAGTTTGTGGGCATGGAGGTGGCTCAGAGAGCAGCTCCAACTGTACCAGAGGACCAATCAGCTCAGGGCTTCCTGTGATGATCAGTGGTTTCCAGAGTCAGAGGCCCGTCCCACATCCGGTTCCACAAGCAGGGTGTCTGAATGTTAGCACGTCGTAACTCACTCTAGCTGACACTTGCACTGCGAGCGTCGAAACCAGTTATTTGTGAAGAAAATAACAGAGACATTATCATAAATATCAAACTGTGGACGGTCCCTTCAGCAAAAGTACAATTGAGTTATCCACTGAAAACTCTTGTTTTGCAGCTCGAGGATTGTTTGTTATCATAACTGTGGTTAGACCTGCCAGCACAACGTTTTCAGAGTTACAAAAGAAACACAATCCTAAAGCACACAGGGCAGGAGAAGGCTGCCGCCCTATGTCAACCCATTTCTTTTTTTTGTTTAATGATAAACCAAAACGACCAGCAGGGGGCGATGCTAGATAGGGAAATATACCCTTTTACACTCAATCAGCTGCATTTTAGTTACAAACCAAAAGTGCATCTTTAGGACACAAGGGAAAACCACAAACATAACAATTCAGTAACTTTAGCCTTTTTAAACAAACTCAACGATGCTTTCATGCACAAAGCTGAGAATACTCACACTGAATCTAGGACAACCAACAAAACACAAATACTGTGTGTGAATAGACGGCACTCCCACTTTTGGGTTGCGACCCACCCGTTGAGAATAACTGACTTATAGGCCACCCTTGTTCTAAGATCACATTACAATTCTCAGCTACATCCAAACCAAACTGCGCAGACTCATCTTGATATAAATATTTCAGTTATTTTCCCCTCAAGTCCTATACATAATAACTTGAGAAATAAAAGAGTATAAAAAAAATGATCCTGCAAATGAACAGACCTCCTTGGCAGCTGTAGTAATAATAATAACAGCAACAACAATAATAATAGTTATAATCATCATCATCATAATATAATAATAATAAGTTGCTATAAGCAGATATGTGTGAGTCATAATTTTTAGATGCACAAGACAATTATGCAATAATTCTCCACAGGCTCATACACCAAACATTCACATTGTTAACATATGTTTCTATGAAATAACTTCAAGCATTCCTCTTGCATAAAGTGCAACATATAGCAGAGCAATGTGCGCACAATGAATGATGAGTCACTCTTTTAGTGTCAGGGGGTGTATGAAGAATACCTGCTCCATATTGAGTCATTCGTTTTTTATGTAAGGCTTTGAACAAGTGTTGTGACTCATAAGTTAAAATAAGATTGTTCTTCAGACCTTCTTTAGTTGAAAGTCCCGACTTCATCCAGATGTGCTCCTCGCAGATGTAGGTTGGTCTGCAAAAAGTGACTCTCCTCAAACCTTTGCCTGGAGAAAAACCATTGTTGTTCTCACCTTGGTTCAAGTTTCATGTGCATGTATGACATTCGTTGGGTGTGGTCAGATATGTTTGCAAAGTTGACATTTGACAAATGAGATATAGAGTGTTGCTTGGTGAACAATCTAAGCTAAGCAAAGTTAAATCGGCTGCCAGCTGTTCATATTTACCATACTGGTTTGAGATTAGTATCAATCTGCAAGAAAATCAATTATTGTGTTTGCGCAATATGTCCAACCGAGTGATTGATGTTACTTTTTGACAGAACAGCACACACAAGCTGTGTAAATATATATTCTTTTATTGATGAATAGTTAAACCCATTATTATTTCACATTGGTATTATTGTGTTAATGGAAAATCAGACAATCTGGAATAGTTTTGACTCAAATTTAATATCCATTCATCGCAAAAGACATTCACCAGAAAAACTGCAGCTACACAGGTATGATGATACTCCAACACAAAACTGGATCCTTCCCCTGTAAACTGTCAGAAATCCTCTACAGCATCGTAAGATTCAGCCACTGTGGACGACACACACACAAACACAGACACACTTCACTCTGCAGTTCTTAATCCATCGTTTTATGTTCTTGTTTCATGATCACAAACGGTTCTTACCTGATTAAAACCCAGCTCTATGCGACCTGTCCCGTCCTTGTCCAGGGCATTGAAGGTCTCTGGTGTCAAAGAAATTCAACGTCAGAACTTAATTGACATGACGTTTGGCTGTGTGTGTGTGGGGGGGGGGGGGGGGGGGACGAGGACGAGGACAAAAAAACTCACTGAAGAGCGACTCCAAGCGAACCAGGCAGCACACAAAGTTGTCAAAGTCGATGGAGAGGTCTGGTTCACTGTAACGAGCCACAATGATCTGATGCAGAGGGTTGTTCAGAGTGAAGCCTGCCCAGATTGGAGAGAAACACAAGAGTGAAGAAACTCACACACCAGAATATGTCGTGCATGTATGGACAGTGTTCAGAAATCATTTTGAAAAAAAATGTCATCTGTGTCCCAGACTTCTCACCAGCCTCCTCAACGGCCATCCGCATCTCAGAGGAGCTCATACAGCCACTGCGGTCTACGTCTTTCCCTTTGTAAATAGCCTAATAGACAGCCAGCGTTAATATTATACAGCACCAGTCCACTCGTGTATGCGTGTTACACATTGTGTGTTAATGTTCACACAAACAGATAAGGAACACACCAGGAACTTTTCAATCTTTGACCACAGGATCTTAAACTCCACCAATCCCAGCTTGTTGCTTCCATCTTTCTTTGAGGATAATGTTAAGGATAATTGTGACAAAACCCAAACCCCCCCACAGAGTCATGTGTGGCAGGCCCTGGTCCTCTAAGACATTAAACACAATCACCTAAACTTCAAGCAGCTTATCTCTTATTATAAATTGAACTCCTAATGATTAACATAAAGTTACATGGAAGTTTAAAATATAATCAAAATATACAAAGGAAGGAATTTGAATCTAGTACCGTATCAACCCACACTTCACTTCCCCTCATTTTGAGTGTTTTCAGTTGCATTAGTGAAATCTACCTTCTATTCTGAATGTCAGAACATTTGTGCATTTCCCAAAAGGCAGACACTAAAAAAAAATGTATAAAACGTTAAAGATTTAGTGTATTTCTGCCGACACGCAGTAACTCAGAACCCGAAGGCAGGATACATCCAGCAGGTTGACCATGTTGCGGCAGGTTGTCAGACTGAATCCACTGGTTTTGATGTCGTCTCCTGAGGGTTAGAATGAATGAAACACAATCATTTCAGTGATTTGCCGTGAACCTCCTCGAGTGTCCATCGTCTTCATATCCAGATCCCCAGTCGAGGCCCAGCTAGACCCCTGTGGGTTCCTACTCTGTTCATCTACAACCCCTTTCAACCTCGATGACATCGCCAAAGCGCCAATTAGACTAATTTATATAACATTGAATTATCTCCTGACGGAAATAGCTGAAAGATAAGAAAGAAAGAAAGTCTCTTACTCTTGCTCACCACTCTGTTGAGGATTTTCTGCAGCTCGAACACAGAAATCTCTACATCCTAAGAATCACATGACAAAGACCGTAAATCACAGGAACACTGACTGGAAACCTTTACGATGACACTTTAAAATATTGATCCACAGCTTACGTGTCCGGCAAGCTGATCGAACAGATTCCTGAAACGGTCACCGATGTCATCTTCATCAATATGAATCTATTGATGGCAAAATAAAAATTATTTCTCCTCTGTAAAATATGAATATGAATATTAGTCTTCCACAGTATACATCAGGGGATATGATTTACCTCCTCGACATGGCATTCCACAGGATCGTCAATCTCCCTGAAAGCCAAACGTCACATCATATGATCATTTTGAAAGCTGTGATTATAACTGAGATACGCTTCTCTTTTTTTTCTTAATGAAATGAACGTACTGGAAATCAGCCTCTTTCTCAGAGAACACCCGCACGTAGAAGTCTCCATTTTTGTTGGGCTCGAAGGTGGAGGGGATGATGAGGTATTCTCCCGGGGGAAGACAGAAGCGGCCGCACACTTCTCGCAGGTTGATGAAGGTCTCGGAGCGCGCTGCTGAGGCGCTGTACTTGAAGAAGTCCCTCTTCAGGTGAACCTGCCTTTTGCCAGAGTACTGGAAAAGGACACGTGCAGTTTGGTCACATGAGGGCACTGCATACACACACATATATAGATTGGACCTCCTTGTTTTTATATTTTGAATTGAACACTATTGAGAGAGTTGCTTTGAATGCTCATTGGTCAGGGGAAAATGTCGGCTCCATGCAACAAGTTCATTCAGTGTCGTCCTCATTGCTTACGTACCTCCTCAGGCAGCTAGAAAGATAAAAACAATCAAAAGTAAGAACATGAGCGAAGTGGCTACTGACAAATATGGTCCCTGACATTGTCGGCTTTAAGGCAGCTCCTCACCTCGTAGATGGCAAAACCAATTGTCTCCATGTCCTCCCCCATTGTTCTCCTGCGACGCTTGTTCTTCTGCATCAAGCCCACGATGAAGGTGCAGCCCTCCTCGCCATCATCAGGGTCATCGTCCACCTCGTTCAGCTTTATCACAAACTGAGGATTCATCCAGAAGGAATCTAGGAAGACACATGCATTCGGGATGGGTTCAAATCTGGAGTGGCAATTATGCAAAAATTATGAAACTGATTGTACCTATGAAGTTTCTGCAGCCGCCAGCTGACACGCCCCTCCTCCATGTGTCCTCAAACTCGGACTCTGCCCATTTGGAGAATTCGTCCGTGAGGGCGTCAGGAGTGAGGTTGCAGATCTCAAGGCGAGAATATTGGCGCAGGAAGTCACGAAATGACATCCTGTAGAAAAAGCAGTACAAGGACAATGGGAAGAAAGCAATCACATCCTGCACTTTTTCCTGTTTTTGTATCATTAGAAATTAAAAATTTTGTCCGGACAATATGTATGTTTGCTGTTCGGAGACTGTTGATGTGCGTTCAGTGAGATTTACCAGAACTCCCCGTCCTCAGCACGGTTGGTCAGCCTCTTCCGATCGTCATCACTCACGTATCTCCAGGTGCGAGAACTAGAATTTGAGGGTGTGAGTAAGTCAAATAGTGTTTTGCACAAATAAGCCGCCCCGTGAAGTGAACATCACACAACTCCTCCACCCACCTTTCAAACACACATATAAGTCTGTGAAACAACAGGATTTACCAGCAACTGGCCGTGCAAACATTTCTCGGGGTTAGGCGCATAACAGAAGTGTACACACTTAACACCCTCATAAACAGAAGGATGACTCACTAAGGCTGGGTCCTCTTACAGGTGTGATTTAACAAGGCCAGGGGCATAGTGCCAATTCACTGCAATAGGCCCATTCATTAAATACACCCAGAATTGAATTACCTTTGTATTAATAATCTCATCACAGTTCCACAGCTCAGTCTCAAATCGAGCTGAAACACATTCTTGACATGATAAATGTTTTTTCATATAAATTTATCTTCAGCCAAAGCCCCTTGAATGCCCCCTGGTGGCAGGCATAAGTATAGGTTACAAATCCTGCCTCCTCCATGTTAGTGGATTGGATATCGGATTTTTTATTCATTCTGCTGATCTGGCACTAGAAGAAGTCAGGGGATCACAATAGTCATTACCTAGGAACCATGCATGTGCCTGTCGTGATATTTCCTGCCCCTAAAAACCCCTACAAGTACACAACACTCACCTGTCACTCCAGTCTCCATTCCACTCCACCTGACCCCATGGGTTTCTAATCCTGATCAACTGCACCATGTCACCGTTGCATTCCACCTGACACAGAATAAGGTTTCAGTTAATCTCAATCAGAAAAGAAACAGTATAATCAAATATAAATACAAATATTAAACTTTAATAGATTGTCAAATCCCCTGATTGAGATCTGGTGAATGTAGTTGTGTCTCAATTCAGGGGCTACATCCTTCGGAGGACATGACCTTCTTGGCTTCATAGAACACAAGGGCTGAACTGAACCGAACTGAGACGGTGGTCTACAGAGTATTCCTGTGATCCAATCTCAAATGAAGCCTCTGAAGGATGCAGCCTCTGAATTGAGACACAGCTTGTGTCTCATAAGCCCTTTAGTGACCCCTGATACCCTTTGGATTTTCTTGTCATTGACGTTGTTATCTTCTAACTCCTCATTCTTTGTCACGTGTACGTAGCCACCGCAGCTTCACTTGTACCTGGATGGTCTTTGGCGTTTGATCTGTTTTTACACATTCACTCACCTGCTCTGCTCCTGTCAATGAATAGGCATGACCCTTCACCAGCTTGCGACTGGTGACAGCTTCTGAATCACTGGAGCTGGTGATCTGGGACAGAGAGGAAAAAGTAGTGAGGTCAAAGCTACCAGATCCTGAGAGAACACCAACAATACTCCATGAAACTCAAAGAAACTCAAACAAACATCAATGGAGCATCCCAGAAGGGATCCTCTGTCCAGGGCCTTCTTGATGATTTTGAAGAGATGGGGATCGGCCTTCTGCAGGTCATGTCTCTCAGAAATGCCTCCAGTGAAGTCCTCAAAACCCTCAATGGTGCTGCCTCCAGAGAGAGCCTCGTAGCATCCATTCATCCTGAAGGGGGGGAAAGGGTTTCATGAGGGACTACACCAGAGGAGCAGGCCACTGAAACAGATTGATCTAGACGTTCTATTAATCCATACTTTGCATAGGCCTTCTCCAGCAGTGCACTCCAAAACTCTGATCCCTCCTCTGAGTGAACAAACAGCAGCTCCCCATCTTTGGTGGGCAAACGGTCATCGACCACCACATCCACCCACTCCCCAAACTGCCAGAACTGAACCACAAGAGGAGAGAGGAGAACACAGCGCGTAAAAATCAAACCTGCCTGCAGCACTTCAAAAGAATGCAGCTGTGGCATGTGTCCATGTACTGAACCTCGAAGTGAAAGATGCCTGCGTAGTTCTTGTCAAAGCTCTGGTCGTGGGGTACAACCCGAGTCAGAACCTGTTTGTTGAGGGTCAAGGAAGCGATGGCTGCGAGGAGCCAGCAGTCACCTGAACACAAGTTGACAAAGTCGTAAAAACAAAGGGGAATCTTCTGTGGGAAGAAAACCCACCATACACCTCAGCTGTGCACAATTACTGCTCGCTCACATTCTCCACATTGCTCAGCAGCAGCAAACGCTGAAGAATGAGAGAGTTGTTGCAAGAGGCAGTTTGTGCACAGTGACTATGTTGATGTCAATGCACAGGAATTTACTGAGAGTCCGGACGTTGACAAGGGATTTCAATGTAAGTTAGAAAAAGTACATGCAAAAGGTTCCAGGATCAGCACAATGACAGAGAGATGAAGAAATCAATATGACCTCATCATATCTGACAACTGATGTGCATGCAAAGTCATTGAAATACTTTGGAGCTGTTGAGGATGGAAATATATGTAAAATAAATAGAACCGCAAATATCAAAAAGCATTTCTCACCAAGCGCTCCCTGGCAAATGTCCGTCCTGGTGGCATTTTCAACTATGAATTTTGGATTGGACGTCAACTCCTGAAAGACAAGTTAATTTTAGGAAATTAAAGTTATTTTATCTATCTATCTATCTATCTTATTTTAACATTTTACATCATGATTCATTCTAATCATGCATTTCTTTATTCCGAAATACAAACTTGTTTTGGTCGTTGAAGCACTTCAGGCAAATGGTGCAAATATATTTAATTACACCCTCTCTCTATTCTGCACAGTGTATGATCACATCCATATTAATATTATAAACAATCTGAAGCTTTTAGACCAAAGCACTTGGCTGTTGATAAACAGGAACTGGCTTTCATCACTAAACAATAGCAGCACCGAATGACTGTAAAAACAAGGGTTTAGGAAAAGATGAGGAAAAGGTGCACATAGTCCCCCCACCAGTAATAAGAGTCAACACAAGAGTGATAATAAAGATACCCACCGTGGGTCTCTTCCAGGTGACGCCCCGCACTTTGTAGGAGCTTGGCCCCAGCTCTTTGAAGCCCAGGGATGAGGGCAGCGCCTCGAAGCTTTCATCCTCGAACAGGCGCCCTCTCTCCAGGCAGCTGTCCCTCAGGGCCTCGTAGTCCTGGTTCAGGTACTTCACCGCGTGCGAGTGGCTCCCGATCCCGTGCGATCGCTCGCGGTTGTGCGCAAGTTTGCTCGCGATGCCCGACATATTCAGCGGCGTGTGACCCGTCCTGTTGGCTTGTGAGTCTCCTGGTGTGTGTGTCTGTGTTTAGTCGGGGTATCTTTGTTGCATCTGCAGTTCAACTTGTCTCCACGCCCTGATCAGCCTGAGTTTCTGGCTCACCCAGTTTTCCCTCTGTGTGTCTGGATTGGATTGTTGGCTCGGGATTGGCCCAGATATCACTCTGTCTGTAGCATAGGGATCGAATCTCTAATATATTCCTGTATAATTTATGTACACTCAGGGGAATGTTTTGCCTAAAATGATCTAGTACAATTACATATGAAATGTTCAGGTAATTTATCTAATACGTTCAATGTAAAGGGGCACATTTTGTACGAGTTTGCAATCATGTTGAGTTGAAACGACTTGAAAGTAATTTAATTAAATGAAGTTAAACTTATTCATAAAATATCATTCCATAAAAATGTGAGTGTATCATATAAAACACCACAGCTCTTGTTATTGCAGGAATAATTTCTTAAAAGGAAAACAATGAAAAACTGAGGTGCAGATAATATTGTAACCATTTAATCTGTGTTATCTGTGCAAGATTAAAATAAATAGGAACAGTCAAGAGGTTTCTTACTTTCTTATTTTCTATCATTTGACTAAGGATTTTCAGGAGCAAAACACACATTTTAATAATTGTCTCATATAGGATTTCTCCAGTTATATGTAGGCTACATGCAATACAATTGAAATGTGTAATATAGCTTTTAAATATGTGATACTGTGTACTTTAAATGCTTTTCTCATTGGGTTAACTGGGTAATATCACAAAGGAATCCCTGTTTGTGTTGTTTCCACAGCTAGTTGATAGACAGGCACAGCCACTGCAAAGAACAAAAACAAGAAGTTATGTAACAACTATAGTGTCTTAGGTGGGAGTGCCTCAAAACACAGACACTCTTTTTTTTCTCACCTGCTGCATATCCAGCTCGATCTTCCCTGACTCATCTCTTTCCAGAGACTTGAACATTTCTGGTTGAGAGGAAAAACACACATACGGGTGCAGGCCTCAGCTCTGATACAGATCAACAGGAGATTTTAGAAGTTGTATTTTGTGATACTCAGTGAAGAGTATTTCCAGTTTAATGAGACACAAGAGGAGAGACTGGAAGAGGAGAAACCTGAAAAGGTTATAAGTTGGACAATTTATATCAGTTTAGACTTTATGTTTTGGAGCTGGTTAATAAAATAAAAAGTATGCTGGATTGTCTCTGGTTGTGTTTGGGAGACATCGTCACTTGCCACAGATTTAAAAGGTTCACTTTACAGCTTCAATTCAAGTGTGTTTGTGTTTGTGTTTGTGTGTAGTGCCTTGGGGATCGTACTTTGATCACGCTTTAGCCTGGGAGAAGAGAATGAATGACCCCAATGTCATGATTGTCACCTACGAGGGATTAAAGCAGGTAAAACACACACACACATACACACACACACACACACACACACACACACTTGTGTTTATAATATAAAAAATAAATTAGGTTTAAAAACTTTACATAAGAATCTGAAATTCAGACAATGTGATTAAACAATTTTGTTCCACTTACAGAATCATTTCCTAATCATTGTTGTTGCTTGTCACTTGTAAAATAATTTCTCAATATGACCTGAAATATCTTATTAAGTCAAAGTTAGATATATTTGGTTAAAATAACACAGTTTATCAAATGGAAAACCTACTCGATAAGATCAGGTTCAACTTTGCCTCCCTGACTGTGTTTGTGTTTCCGGTCCTGCAGGACCTGAGTGAGGGCATCCGTCAGATCTCCGGCTTCTACGGTTTCCCCCTGACGGAGGCTCAGGTCCAGCAGGTCACAGAGGACAGCTCCTTCAAAGCCATGAAGGAGAGCGCGGCCAGCTCCCACGGCACCATGGGAAGCGTCATCTTCAGAAAAGGTGCGTGAATCTTTTAACCAAGACGAAGCATCCCAAATCCATTTAAACTCCCAAGAGCTGGCACTACTTCCTCATTGAGACACTGAGCTCCACATTTTATTGGGTTCTTCTTTGGGTCATGACCGTCCAGAAATGTTTCTGGACGGTTCTAAACTGGTTCTATGGTTTTTCTAAATCCTGCAGTCAGACAAACATACCGATGCAAATATGTTTCACTCTTGTCTCAGTTTGACAGGATAAACACACAATACATTATCATTTTCCCTTTTGTTTTAATCATTTAAACTTAAAGGAAAACAAGAGTTTAACCGTGCCATGTGTTTTTGTCATTGAGCAGGTGAAGTTGGGGACTGGAAGAACCATTTTACACCTGATCAGAGCCGAGAGATGGACGAGGCCTTCAACAAACACCTGGCAGGAACCAGGATGGGAGAGAAACTTGACTACCAACGATACTGTCAGTAGGAAGCAAGGAAGCGGGAGAGGAAGGAGGGAGGGTTTGACAGTCCTCCCCTCGAAACCTTTTTGGACTGAAACACCAACCACCACATCTACATAGAACAGCTCTCACCTCAGTCAGTAGCGGACGTTATCACTGCCACAGTCTCAGTTCAGGGCCAAATTGAAGAAAGAGCGTCTCAAGTTAAACACGGTCGAGCGCAGGAAGACAGAAAGTTATTGTTTTGTCTCTGTGCAGATGAAACCACACAGGATAAAACATGTTGATGAATGAGCGTTGAAGTTGATCTCAGATGGATTTTTTCTTCTCATCAAACAGAAGATTTCATATTTCTTCAAACTGTTTCTTCTCTTGTCCAGCTGCACTTCACCTGACGTCCCAGTGTGACACTCCAGGCAGCTACTTTAACATTAAACTGGGTTGGATGGTGTTTCGTTGATAAGGTTCATTGATGAGCAGCATCAGTCTCAGACGTGGGGTTTTAACACCTGCAGATGAATGTTTACATCCTGGTTCTTCTTATTCACTGATGTTTGACACCTGATTAAAAACTTGAGTAGCATTTCTTCAGGCAGCTTTATGAACTCATGATTGAAGCATGGTAATGACTTTAAACTGTGGCCTTGTGAGATGGTGATGGTGAGAAATTAAAGTCTTTTTCCAGATCGATTGATTTTGATTCTTTGATTTCAGTAAGGTTAACATGTTTTCTGGTGTATAATATAATATAATATATAATAATATAATATAGGTCTTACACAATAACAAATGTTTTTTAAAGCATTTGCGCTTTTCTTATCTCAAGTTGTTCCTATACATTATTACCTTTAACTTTATATATAGATCACTTGTATATTTTAATGTGTCAGACCAAACTTTTTTCCAGTTCTGGTTTTATGTAATTTTATTGAAGAGTCTGGACCGGAAACAGAAGCTCTTTGCTTTAATTTGAAAGGGCTGACGGGATGTGTGTCCCTCTCTAAATGAATCTGTGACCCCTCTCCTCTGGAGGAGTGACGTCATGCGGCTGCCTCCTCGGTGTGTGTCCGAAATGATGACTCCTCCGCACGGTCACAGTTAAACCTCCACCCCGCTGCCGTTCATCCCCCGTCGGTAAGAACCGGAGCCGAGTCCCGGTGATGATTCAGCTGCGGTTTCATGGCTGAGCTAACTGAGCTAACAGATCTAACCAGAGCAGCTAACAGCTAACAGAGCAGCCAATAGAGCAGCCACCTGAGCTAATTAAGGTTAACAGAGCAGCTAACAGAGCAGCCAATAGAGCAGTCACCTGAGCTATCTTAAGCTAACAGAGCAGCTAACTGAGCTAACAGTGCAGCCAATAGAGCATTCACCTGAGCTAATTTAAGCTAACAGAGCTAATAGAGCAGCTTACAGATGTTATTTTTCTGTTAATCAACCAATTCATCAACTATGTTTCAACTCTATCATAAAATGTGTAAATATTCAGAATTAATCATTAAGTCTCCAGGTTTTTGTAAGATTTCAGTTTCCTTGGAACAAGAAAACGACTTGAAATATACAATTTATAATTATTAAGATTAAGATGCACTTATTAGTCCCAAACACATGCACAGACATGCAAAGACACACTCATGCAGGTAGGGAAATTTAACCTCTGCTTTTGACCCATCTGGTGCAGGACACACAGAGCAGGGAGCGACCATGTACGGCGCTCGGGGAGCAGATGTTGGGGGAGTAAGGTGCCTTGCTCAGGGGCACTAGACAGGGTAGGGAGACTTTTGGATTTTTGGACAGATCAATCCAGGTTCGTCTTTTGTTGTCTCTCCGTGGAGTCGAACCAGAGACCTTCTCTGCCCATAGTCCAAGTTTTTGCCACTAGACCACCGCCTCTCCCTTTTTTTTTTTTTTTTTTTTTTTGAAACAGGACATCATATTTTGATACAGATAAATAAGCTAAATAAACATTTCTGTGACAATTTTCCATTGTCCATTGATTAAATGATTAATTTCTTCAGCACTAATCTTCAGTTTTCTCTTTCCTTTTTGCGGGTGTAGCGTGATGCAGCAGAAGTTGTGTTCCAGGGGTTGTAGTTCTTTCCTCTTAGAGCGGAATGGCCAGGCCTGCGGCGCTGGCACCGACCCCATCACCTGCTGCGACCTCCCCTTCCGCTGCCCCCGCTGTGGCGAGCTGGAGCGCTTCCACAGCCTGGCCTCGCTCCGCGCCCACCTGGAGTACCGCCACTCGTACCACTCACCGGACGTGGACAACAGCAGCTTCAGCATCACTGGCCAACTCCCTGACCCACTGACAGCAGCGATTCCCTGGCACGACATGAGCCTCCCGACACGCAGGGGGCAGCAGAGCACATGGCGGCCACCCCACGTACGCTCCCTCAGTGACAGCAGGGACAGCGGGTACCTGCACTCCTACAGGTCTGTGAGGAGGCGGACCCAGAGCGTCGGGGTGGGTACGCAGGCAGAGGATGAGGAGGCAGAGGAAGATGAAGACTACGAAGATGATGAGGATGAAGAGGACGAGGAGGAAGACGAAGAGAGAGATGGAGGCAGAAATGAAGAGGATATTAAAATGGAAAAGTCAGATTCAGGATACCATAACTTCCTGTTTCGTCCTCTTGCTCATCTCGGACAACCGGCAGACCTGGACACGGATCCAGACCTGAACCTGGTCGGTGCGTTGGGTTTTCTTACTTTTTATTGATGTGGGTTTTTAGGTCGTTTAATGTTGATCAGAAGACATTTCAGTGACCTGCAGTGACTCATTTCCTGTCCTGTAACCACCAGAGCAGAACTACTACGCTGGACTGGAGACAGCGGCGGCCTCGGCGGCAGTGCGGCGGCGACTGGCCAGCATCCTGCGGGCGGCCGACAGCACCATGCAGCGGCGGCTGGCCAAGGTGAGCACGGAGCTGGCCCAGACGGACACAGAGCTGCTGTGTGAACGCGCTCACTCGCAGCACCTGGCCCAGGAGAGGCAGGAGGTGGCGGAGCGGGAGCGGTCGCTGAGCCGGCAGGTGGACGTCGCCGTGATGGTGATCGCCGCGATGAGGGAGCAGCTCAACGCCTCCGAGAACGAACTGGAACGACGAGAGAGGTGAACAGAAGTGGACTCATTGTGTGTTTCTGATAAATGAACGTAGATGAAGAACACCTGAGGCAGCATTGGCATTTGAGATGCATTATGGGTAATGTAGGAGCTAGGGTTTGAGAGAGAGAGAACGTCTCTGGTTCTGCTGAGGAGCTTTCCTCTAACCTGCTAATTTGTCTGTGCACGTGCAGGAGACCAATGGAATTAAGGGTAATTTGCTCCCAGTACTACTCAATTCACCTCTACACTGTAATGAAAAACGCTCAGTCAATAAATGTTTACAGTAATAACCAGAGTGAAAAAAAACTAATGAGGTTAATCATTTAGCCACAATAACGACGACTGAGTTTAAGATTTAGTCTCTTATTCCTTATTCTCAACTCAAGGGGCATTATGGGTATTATTCTCATATTATCTGCTCACATTGTGTTTGTTTTTCCAGGGAGGTGATAACCATCCAGAAGTTTCTGGAAGCAGTGGCGCGACAGGAGACGAGTGGTAAAGTTCGAATCCAACGCTTCATCGAGGACCTGCTTAGACGCATTGCTCTGGCCGAGAGGCTGGTGGAGTACTACCAGGTTAACGGCAGTCCGCCCCAGTGCAACCACTACAAGGTACAACGACATGAACATGCACAAAAACACTCACACACAAACACCTCAGGTGTGCACAATTACTGCTCGCTCACATTCTCTGCATCTCTCAGCAGCAGTAAACGCTGAAGAATGAGAGAGTTGTTGCAAGAGGCAGTTTGTGCACAGTGACTATGTTGATGTCAATGCACAGGAATGTACTGAGAGTCCGGACGTTGACATGGGATTTCAATGTACAGTTAGAAAAAGTACATGCAAAAGGATCCAGGATCAGCACAATGACAGAGAGATGAAGAAATCAATATGACCTCATCATATCTGACAACTGATGTGCATGCAAAGTCATTGAAATACTTTGGAGCAGTTGAGGATGGAAATATATGTAAACGAAATACCGCAAAAATCAAATTGCATTTCTCACGAAGTGCTCTACAAGGTACAATGACATGAACACACACACACACACAGAGAACTTCAAACCACAGAGTTTGTGAAAAGTTGAAGAACTGTTTGCTGCTGGTCCTTGAGTCATGTCTCTTGTCTTCTCAGCACCACCAGCAGCCAACTGATAACGGACCCCACAGAATCACTAAGAGCAGGTGAGCAAACCCTAACTCTGTGTCTCACTCCTGACCAACGACAGGTGATTCAATCAGTTGCAGGTCTATTGTGTTTGTTTTTGTGCAAATAAGCTCAAATTAAAAACCTTTTGTATGTTTCAACCACTTCACGGAGTAATTTTGGATCTCTGGTATTATTGATTTAGAAGACACACATGAAGCTCCCTTTTAAGTCCCTGTGGTTTACACAGACATGTCTTTCTTGTCGTTTCCAGGTCAGCAGGAGGTCAACTGTCCTCGTCTTGTTTCCACAACAGCAGGACGCCCTTGTCCTCCGTGTGCAGCGGCTGCCCTCCGTTCTCCACGCCGGGTGGGGAAAGAGACCGGGAGCGGGAGCACATGGAGCGGCTGGCCCAGTCGTCCAGGCTCTTCTGCCGACCCGAACACAGAGACGACATCTGGAACCACCAGCGCCGCCGGTCCGCCGGGTACGAGGCCTAGATGTGTAGGGAGACGCCAGGGAGAGGGGGGGTAAAACCTTTTTACACATGACTTTATTTCAGTATGATAATCTGTGGAAAAGTTCAGTAACCTCAAAGTCACATCAGGATTCTTTGGAAAAGTTACGGTTCAATCAATCCTTACTGAAGGAAACTGTGCAGATTAGTATTATTATATTTAATATATAATTATTATTATTTGGACAATCTTCGTTTTCCCAGTGATGGTGGCGACTCGTCCTCTCCTCTGGTCGAACCCTCACATCTCGGCCTGGTTCTCCCTAAAACTCCCCATCAGTCCAGTTATCTTCCTCCTGTCTGTGCTTATTAAGGTCAAACTGCTGCAGTTATCCTGATGAGTTGATTGAACTATCTGGAACTTCCTGCCCCAACAGAACTTTCTTGAAACTTTGAATGAAGATTAGGTTCATCTAAACTTGGAGCGTTGCCCTGTGATGATTGAGGAAACCTTGGATTTCCTGTGGTGCTTCTGTTATCATCATCCGACGAATGAGGCAGGAAATCATTTAGTCAGTGATGGAAACATGGAACATTTAAAAAAAACGAACAGAGACTCCAAGTCTAGAAAGTGGAGTCAACGAAGTCCCTGCATCTTTTATTCTGTGTGATGACTGCTGTCCAATGAGTGCAGGTGTGGTGTGCCTCAAAGTCAGGCTCCACCCCCTGCTCCAAACCAGGGGGTGATGTCCCCTCGCTGCTCTGATTTGCTTTGTTAGGCACAGACATGACTTTGATGACATCAGATCCTGGTCGAGCTCATTGTTCACGTGATTCTTGGCTTTCGCTCGAGTGTGTGAGCTTCACTACATGAGGACCAACACGGAACCTTTCTGATACCTGTACATAACGTTAGATACATGTTGACTTGAAATGATTTATTGTGATTTATATGCTTCCTCACAGTTGGTCCTTCTGTCAGGGCTAACCCGCCCACCAGTCTGTTCCCAGAGCAGGATGTTAAACCAGAGATATGGTGGAGGCTAAAATCAGATATGCACAAGTATAAGCCTCCTGTTTATAAGGAGCAGTGCAACATTTCTGGGAAGGAAAGCTTACGTCCCGCCCTAGATCAGCGTCAGATGAGAAGATAGAAATCCGTTTCATCTCTCTGCGTCCAGTGCACAGAGAGATTCAGGCCCTGTTATCCTAGCTTAGCACAAAGACTGGATGGAGAAAGGAAACTGCTAGCCTTCATCGTTGATGACTACAAAGTGACTGAAAAGCTTCCTCATCGAGCCACTAACTAATTCAGACATTTTACCACTAGTATTTTTATTCTTCTCAGCAAATCTAAGAGAAAAAGCATAAACCAGTCTTTGTGCTAAAGCTTTGGAGAACTGGTTTTATCCTCCGTTGCATGTTTTTCTGATAGCAGAAGCCACGTTCATGCAGCTCGACCAAGTTCTGCAGAACACCACACACGCAGTATAACGAATGTACCGAGTTAATGTTCTAGCTCATGCCGAAAGAGACGCTCCGTTCTGAGACCTGACTCGTCCCGCCGCTCGTTCAGGCTTGAACTCGCGCCCTCGTCGGCACAGAAACGGGTGGAGATACTCCGATCACAAACAGAAGGACGTCGTATCAAACACTTTCATCCAAAGTGACTTATCAGTGCCGTGAATACATCCAGTTCATCTGCAGTAAACTAAACGAGTCGTGGCGGCTTCTTTAATACCATCGTTCCTCTGGTTACGGGACATGTTTTTTGCACTCATCCAATCATAAGAATGTAAATGTAAAAGATGGTATTTGGTGTAAAATGTAACTTTTTAGTTTTTGTTGACAGTGTTAATAGATATTTTATATTCAAAGCAATTATGTGTCGTCAAGTGGAAGTAGTCGTCCTTTAACTTGGCAGAACATTCACCTGAGTCACAAAGCATTTTTGATTTTTCAGCCCGGTGTCTGCAAGGTGATGTGAACGTCTTCAGATTAGTGTTTAACTGAAACATGTATCATCAGTGGATAGTTAACTTCACTAAGGTGAGGTCAAAGTGTTTAGTGGATCTTGCAGACACCTCCCAGAGGCCGAGGCAGCGTCCACACTGACGCGTCTTTATTTTTGAAAGTTATCTCCGTCCACTTGAACGTTACAGCTTCATGTCAGAAAAGATGAATCAGGAAGTAGATTGTTTCCTCTGCAGTTGTTTGCTTAGTCACAGAAGAAGTGGGGTGGGGGGGGGGGGGGGGGGATAGGATGAACAGCGATGGTGAAAAGTAAGAGCACGTTTTCTTTTCTTGGACGATGACGAGGTGGAGCTGTTACTGACAGTCGCCCTCCCTCATTCGTGTTATTTTCTCAAACTAAGCAGCCACCTGCAGAGTAAACAATCTACTTCCTGTTTACAACATATGACCAGTGTAGTTGAAGGGTCATGTGACATGTGTGGACAGATTATTTCTATAGTTCTCATTTAAAAACGCAGTTTAAATCCTGTTGGTGTGAACGCAGCCTGACCAGTGGTTGTGCCAATCATAATTTTCTTATTTTAATATTTATTAAAATCTAATATATATATTATATATATTAAAACATTTTAATTGTATTTATTGGATGTTGCTAATATTCTTAAGCCAGATAATGTTCTGTACTTTTGTTTTTCATCACTTTAACAAACCAAGTCGGACTGAATTTGATAATTTGTTGTCAACTGATGCTACTTGTTAAATGGAAAACTGTATATTTAGAATATAAAGCGTTAGTTTTCAGTTGAACGGCTTCGTGGAGGTGATCGTGGATTCGTTGAGGTTTCCCTTAATCTGCTTCTCAACACGTGAGAACCTGATCGGATAGATTTGTACAACTTATCAACGAGAGATTTGAGATCTGTGTCAGTTAACTAGACTTTAGCAGTGATGATGTGAAGTGTTGCTGCTGCTGTGGATTAAAAACCCTTCTGCTCTTAGAAGAACCTGAAAGAACCAAGAACACAGAGACTCAGTCTTTGTTTTTAGATTTGAATGAACTTGATGACTTCATGTTGACTCAACATCCGTCGGACGTAATAATTATAAAAACTTTTATTCTTTAATAGTCTTTGAAAAACAAAGGGACCAGCCGTCCTTGGCCGAGGTGATCACTGAGTTGAAGGGTTTTTATGCAAACAGCAGCTTAACTCTTGACTTGTGTGTCGGTTGTGTGTGTCTGGTAAACTGATTTCTGTTGTCGAGTTTCTGGTGCTCAGTCTTTGGAAGTTGGTAGAAGATGCATGACGCAGCTCAACAACTACTACATATGTAGCTATTGTGTTACTGTGAAAGCATGCTCCATATGTAGCAAAGAGTACTTATAAAATACTGTTATCTTGTACTATGTGTACTTTTGTAGCAGAGCGAGGTCTATTTTAACGGTGTTTGAAGGAGAGTTGCACTAAGCCAGCCGAGGGCACTGAGCGTGGAGCTGTTGGGTTTGACACGACGGTGGAGTTGTTCTGGACAATCAGCATGGGTCATGCACAGGTCTGGAAAAAACACTTCCTGTGGAAAACGTGCAGGACCTTTGAGAGGAAGAAGAAACAGAGACGAGGGGGAAAACGCAATCGAAAGCAAGTTACTGTCGGATCTTTCCTCCCTCGTGCCGATGGAGATGAAGGGATTTTTTCTGTTGTGTGGAACTGTTTCCCGGCCGAGTTTAAACCTCCTTTCGTTCGTCATGATTGTCCGTAGAGATTTCGTTTGCAGAAGTGATCTCTAGTTTTGTGCCTTCACTCCAAACCTCCGTCGTCTGTATAACACTGTGCAAAATGCAATACTGTGAAGAGCTGGATAACGTTTTCTGTTCTGTGTGGACACCATGGAAGATTAAAGAAATAAACATGACAGTTGTGTTGTTGTCTTTACTAACAGCAGGAAAACAAAGATAAGAACAAGGCGGTGTGTTAATGTTGCAGTACTCACAGATGACAACAAGGTGTCACCACACTCACATTGACACAGACTCTAGCTCTTACTCTTCAGGAATCTATGAATCCTACGTTTTCACCACAAGGAGTCACCACCATCATGGAGAGTTAACAGCGGGTTTGTGATTTATACACTTTCACTGACTCACTGATCTGAAGACAACAATATATGTTGATTATTAAACTGCAGTTAAATGATCTTTTAGGAAACATTTGTAGAGGAACAATTCTTTGAAAAATGGAAAAAACATTCCATGATTTAGAACCATTGTAATACATTTTGGACAATGAAGATCTGGTTGTGGACAAGATGAGAAAGAATCTGTTAATTTGTCCTAAAATAAATCAAAAACATTTCCTTCCATTTGTTATCAATTAAAGCTCAAATTTAAAAACACTCATAAATCACAAGTGTCTGTATATTTCAAACAACAGCTGATGTGGAAACATGATTCTAAGTTAAAATCCCCCAGGAAAACTTCAAAGTTTGTTTGGTTGTGAGAAAAAGAGAAGTTCCTGAGTCGAGGGGTTTGGTGTAAAACTGAGGAGGAGGGATGATGGAACCAGAGCGTGTTCGTCCACAGATCACAAACCACACGATGGTGAGACCACATCTCCACACTTCTCATATTTACAATCAGAAGTGCATCAGGTCTGAGCTCAATCAAATAAACAATACTGTGAAAAGAAACGATGCAGCATTAAAGGACAATATCGACTGAAATGGAAGAAAACATCAGCGACATCATAAAAACTATTCCTTCATGTTAAAATACATATATATGACATATCCTGTGGTTTTATTTCACTGTGTGAAGCCACTGGGTTCTGAGTTCGGTGGAGGAGACGAGGGTCACAGCTCGTCTCTGCCCCAGAGCCTCGGAGTGGAGAACATAAGGAAGCGATTACAATGACAAGTTGGTTATATTTAAACCTGAGGGAAAAGACACAAATATGTTGAAGTGATAAAAATTCCAGAGTCTCAGTTTTTTACTCAGTTGTGACTAAACAAACGAAATTATGTGAGAAAGTCCATCGCACGTCTGTGTTTCCCTCCTCCTCCTCCTCCTCCTCCTCCTCCTCCTCCTCCTCCTCCTCCTCCTCCTCCTCCTCCTCCTCTTCTCCTCCTCCTCCTCACATCTCTGAATCTCTGACATGGAAGTGAGTCCAGTGTTTGTGTAGTGATGACATAACAGGAAATTGCCTGAGATGGAAACAAGATTCTGCTGTTGGTAGACGAGGAGTCAGAGAAATCAGAAACCAGAGAAAGACTAGAAATAAAAGAAAATGTCAGATTCATGAAGATAAATGTCTACATCAGAAGAAACTGGTGTGACATCCTGTTAATGTGTTAAATGTGAAGAACACATTAAAAAGAATCCATCTCTGTGCTCCTGTCATCAAGATTCCACTTTTAACCGTCGCTGTCTCCGACACCTCGTTACATTTCAGACGATTTAAATCAACAGAAGTTAAGACATATGCAAATAAGGGCAAATCGTGATGTCATGATGATATGATGACATCACGCTGATGATGAGGAAGCTCTGTGCTGGACGACTGACGAGGAGTTTAAGGACCTTCAGGGTTTTCTGTGTAACTTAACAGAACTTTGACATTCAACAAAAACCCTCATTAACACACGAGAGGAAAGAAAAACTGAAGAATCATCACGTGTGTCCTGTAAGAAATGATTAGTGCCTTTTAGATTCCTCTACAATCAGCTGAGACGACTGTGATGAGCAGGAAACCAGGATCCTTGGAATCGTGACTTTCACATGAGCAGCTTCACCTGATGGTCAGATTTCCTCATTTTAGAAAATCTCTTGAAAACATGTTTTTATTTGGGCCCTTTTTTCATTTTTCACCCTGAGGCCACCGCAGAATGTTAAACTGCTTGTTGTGTTACGGTTCCTCGCCGCCCCACAGCGTGTCAATACATATTGAGCTGGTGTTGATCTTTCATAGAGCGAGTAAACCAGATAACGCTTTGACGTCAGGGCGGAGGCTCACCAGCGCTCATGTCCTCACGCTCGGCTGTGAAATCACTGCTTTGACATTGGATAGTCTCTTTCTGAAAACCCCGTCACACGCCTGTATCAGGGTGAGCATCTACAGGCCGTCACCCTGCAGCCGGGCACAGACTGAAGCCCTGTGGGCGACAGATAACAGGTTTCTGTGCGCAGACACACGGCTGAGCGTCACACTGAGCTGTTGTTTCACAGATAAGGAGCGAAGGCTGCAGGACGACACGTTTCCCAAAACCAGCAGAGAAACTAGCAGCAGCTTGTATTTTGCAGTTTTTAGACTCAAGTTTTGACAGAAACTTATGATCACGCTGAACTAAAAGTTCTCGATGTCAATGCAGTTGACGTGTTAACACTGTGCTTTTGTGGGGTTAACTTTGCTTCCAACAGCTGAGTTGTGTGTGATGTCAGCGGCTGCATGTGAAGTTTCCCTGTGGGATCCTCAGGCCTCCACATCCAGCTTCCTGTCTAAGCCCTGTGGACCCGGGCCTCGGTCACAAAACACATTTGGATCCACTCAAGTCGAAGCGTCGGAGGAACGACGGCACGCAAACCTAAGAATCAGGATCTCTGCAGAGCGTTCCGGCTTCCAGGAGAAAGAACAAAGTGGAGAACATGATTTCTTATCTGATGTTGTTATTGATATTGTTCCAGTAGGGTTGCACAACACATGAAACCAGGAAGCTTTGCATAAACCGGAGTTTCCACCTCATGGACCAGGGTCTGTATTAAGCTCTGGGTAAATCTGTTTAACCCCCAGAATGTTGCTGATTGGTGGAATAATTCACACAACTGGAACCTTGGTGGGGAAAGCTGCGCTGAAGATGTGAAAATGTGTATCTGTGTATACAGAGAGAAATGTTTCATCTTTTATCAACAAAATTAGTTCATCGTAATATTTACTTTCATTGATATCATCTCGTCTTTGTCGGACAAAAAAGGTCAATAACGAAATCCAGGACAAACATTAAAATCCACTCGTTGTAATAATTGATGTCATATTTACATAGTTTTCCTGGAAGCTGCAGTCGTCTTCTTTGTTTGCCTTTTTGTGTTCTTGGAACTTTGACGTTTACACCAAGGAACCAGATGTTTTCTAACACAGTTGTTGATGTGAGAGGAGGAATTTCACATCAGCATCTCTACAACTTTATTAATTTTAGCCTCCGAGACAGCAAACCCCAGAGTCTGTAGTTTACACACAACAACTGCTGCTGTTTACTGTAGTGTTATAAATATACAAGGCCCTTTGTGTGTGTGTGTGTGTGTGTGTGTGTGTGTTACTCATCCTGTTTATTTTAATTGGAGGACGACCTCCTGGACGCGGGGCTTCCACAGCTTGGCTCGACATCAGGGCTAAAACAGTCCGAGCTCTGATTCATGCTGTCTATTTTCATCCTGCTTCCCGGTCCTAAAAAAACAACACAAAAATTCAGGAGAACTTCGACATCACGACTGCAAACACACTGGGGAGTTTTCTGGACGCATGGTTGAGGCCCTGGTGTCACGTCGTGAGGAGGTGGGCGTTCAAGGCACCGGCTGAAGATGGCGGAGTCGAGGAGAAGTGAGAAGTTTGAGCTGCGTGGGAGCAGGTGAGGACGGAAAGACGTCCGTGTCCTCGTGATCACAAGGACTCAGCTAGTTCTATTTTTATTGTGAGTTTAGGAAAGTCGCCACCAGGGCGTCAGGGTGTTGTGATGACAGGAGGAGGTTTCACACTCTGGTTCTGTTTGATGATGACAACACTTTCACAAGGTCGAGGTAAATAGACACAAATAGGTAATAAAAAGCCCCAATATTTAAGGGGCTGTAGGATTTAAGGGGACTGTGCCTCACCACTAGATGGCACTAAATCCTACAGACTGGTCCTTTAATGATTTTAATGCTAAGATTACATAAACTGTGAATAAAGATGGCCGACATGACAGCTCTGTAAAGTGAAGCCATAAAAACCATGATCTCCTCCTCCATGTTAGCAGAAAGTAGTTATGACATTTGATGGTTCCTGTCATTTTGTAGTTCTTATCTCTTTGCTCAAGTGTTTCTGATCAGTTTGGTTATAATTAGTTGTTTGATGGTATGAGACTGGCTCCTGATTGGCTGGTTGGGGGTATGGGTGGGACCTCGATACCACAGCTGATCACTACCGCACAGACTTTGAATGTAAATGACGGGGGAAGCACAAGATGGCGGCCGTTCCGATACAAGATATTTTAGCCCTCGTTCTTTGATACTATTCACAATCCGACCACAAGCATGGGTCTGAACATTTGCCTCCCACCAACTGCTTCCTGTTAATCTCTCCTTTCATTTCAGCAATAAACACAAACAAATGCGTATGACGACAAATAATCACCAAACAAGGTTTGTTTTCATCAGGTCGAGATTTACATGAACTGATCAGTTGTCACTCTCTTCTGATGAGCAAGTGTGAGTTTGTGTTTCCCAGGAGAAACGTCCAAGTTAACTTCCTACGTCTTTATAAGCAAGTGACAAACACAAACGCCACAACAAGTGAGTCACACTCTCATCCATGAGTCATTGTTGACAACATGGAGGCTGAAGTGAGTTCTGATCGTCTTTATAAACAGTCCCTGGTCATCTCTATATACAGTAACTGATCGTCTTTATAAACAGTCATTGGTCCTTTTTTAAATTCCACATGAGGCTGTGCTAGTCGGTGAAGCAGGGATCAACGAGCTGCCTACATTTCCCACAATGCACCAGGTGTAACGTGCCACGAGCAGCGTGGTGCGGACGTGTTTGGCAGCAGGCCACTAATGGAAGAGTAAAAATCTGCAGATTCTCATAAATGTTTCATCTCTGTGGGGATTTATTAAAATATAAAACATCCTCTGTTCACAAGTAGAAAAACTCATCAAAACAGCCGTGTGGACCAATGAGCATGTAGATAAGCTCATCGAAGAAGAGGAAAAAACACTGAGGTATCACTCCGCTCTCATTTCTGAATGTCGTCTAAATCTGCTATGTTTCTATATCAACTAAAACATAAATTAACCCTGAAAAGTTTCATACATGTTGGACACATTTTTATCACTGACTATTGATATTCATTTTAATATATATTTTATAGTATTTGCTAATTGGTATTTGATAGGTTTGATGAGAAATTATTCATATTTTGTTTAAAAATACTTGTTAACGTGTTTACATCGATTGTGCACATGAAAAACTATGAAGTGTCACTCATATCTATTGTCATTCATTTATTTTCTTCTTGCCTCTCCCTCTGGTTGTTTTAAGGCTATTTTTCCTAGGGACTTGTCTGTGTTTGTCATTGTTGAATCTCATTGAAATAGTTTTGTGTGTTTTTGTTGTCAAATTATGTCTTTTTTTTGGTTTTACGTGTATTCGTCTGCGCTTTATTTTGATTATCAAACAATAATAACTGTTAACACCTTCCAGAACCCCGGGCCTGAGCCTGTTCGGTCTGCAGGATTAATATAGACCAGGATATATTTCATTTATATTGTTGGAAAATATACATGAATCATAATTTTATATAAACACATCGTAGCAGCTGCTTATATACAGGTTAAGATCACTGATTCTTTTTAGGTAATGTTTATTTTCCAGTGTGTGTGAGTGTGTAACTCCACCACAGTCTGTATATAAAGGGTCACCACCTACAAGAACGATTGGACCGCGGAGGGAGTCATCGCTCTACTAGACGATCTGTGCAGCTAGCAGTGGTGCTAAGCTAACCAGCGGTCGGTGGAGTCGGTGGTGACCGGGCAGAGTCGTTCCGCCTCCGGTATGATGCCAGGTGACAGCGACATGAGCTCCATCGTCCAGAGAATCGCCCGCCAGGCTCTCGCCACGTTCCGCAACCAGCCCCAGGTCGGAGGGGCCGACGCCGGGAAGTGTTTTCTGGAGAACCTCGGTGAGCTCAAAAGTCTGATGACGGAAGTGCGAGCGGCGGACCTGAAGCTCGCCCCGCGGAGAGCCGAGGACAGCCCGTCCGGTGTGGCCCCGGCGCTCCCCTACCCCCACGGAGCGCCGCCGGTCACCTACATGCACATCTGCGAGACTGACCACTTCAGTATGGGGGTGTTCCTGCTGAAGAGCGGAGCCTCCATCCCGCTGCACGACCACCCGGAGATGCACGGTGTCCTCAAGGTCCTGTACGGGAAGGTCAGGATCCGCTGCTTCGACCGGCTGGAGCGGCCGAGCAGCGGCTCCACTGCGGCGCCCCTGCCGGCCCAGGTGGGCTCTCTGCGGCGCTCCGTGCTCCGCTCCACCGGGGAGTTCACGGAGGAGTGCGGGCCCTGCGTCCTCTCCCCTGACCGGGACAACCTCCACCAGATCGACGCTGTGGACGGCCCCACGGCGTTCATGGACATCCTGGCCCCGCCGTACGACCCGGACGACGGCCGGGACTGTCACTACTACCGGGTCCTGGAGGCGGATCCCGCGGAGCAGAAGGAGAAGGAGCTCTGGCTCATGGAGATCTCACAGCCGCCGGACTTCTGGTGCGGAGGAGAACCGTACCCGGGCCCGGAGGTCTCCCTCTGATACGTCCGAATAACGTCTTCTTCTTTCGGCCTGGTCTGGTTCAGTGACCTCGGACAAACTGGGGCTAAATCTGTAATCCATGTGTGTGTGGAGCATGTTGAGCCGTGCCGGGCCGTGCCAGGCCAGACTGAGGGTCAACACCTCATGAATGTATCGGTGCAGGTGGAGGAAACCGCCTGGTGGACTGTGCTGCAAAGATTGAATTGAATTAAAATTATAATAATATTCGAGAAAGTTTCCTCTATCAGCTTCTGAGGCTCCTCTAACCTCCTCCATCAGAAAGGGACTCAAACCATTTACATTAGGTTTTGCTCCTTCACCATTAATTCAGTTAGAAAACAGTTCCGCCTCTGAGTTGAGGAGCAGCTAAAACTTAGTTTTACACACACACACTTCTGTCCTGGATCCAGTTTGATTCCACGAGAAACTGAAGAAATGTTTCATCTTCAGGTTAAAGGGTTCAAAAACAGAAAAGTCCCTTGATTGGACTTTGAGCAGACGAATGTGTACAAACAAAATAGTAATAAAAAAGACCCCAGAGAGATTATTGATGCCAAGAGCTGAAAGATTGATGATGTGCAGGGGCCTGATGCTGCGTTCAAGAAGAGTCGGAGGTCGCTGCTTCTAGTTTGTATTCCAACTAAATTCAGGGGAAACTCATTGAAAGAGTTTCTGTGAAATCTAGGGACATCCTGCATGAAAGAACACTGAATTATATGGCTTAATTATCAATTGTACTGGGATTTCCAGACGTGTGACTGCACCTGAACGCAGCATTAACCTGCCCTGAGCTGAAATGTCCCTGCTGCTGGTGGAAGTTGCCCTGGGCCACTGAGGTTAAGGCATCCATGTTTGTTAATCGTCTTCCTGCTTAAGGTTTAGTCCTGTTTATTTGTCAGATGGAAAAAAAAAACGTGTGAATCTTCAGGTTTATTCTTTAGTTTTGACAGAAAATCGTCTAAAGCTGCAGGTTTTCTTGTGATTAGGCCTCGAGAGTTTGCTCCTCGGGGCTGTTTGTGATTCGCTGACTGATTGTGTGTAAAGATGTGCACTAGTTCCCTCGCTTGAGCTCCAGCGTCGGAGAAGACCGAATAAGAAGTTGTTCATGTCACAGTTGGAGGTTTTGGATTTAATCAGACATTCGAGGAGAATGTGAAGCTGTTTTCAGACGTGAAACATCTGGAGAATATGGTCTGTTGGCCTTTCTCACCAAAAGCTCTGGAATCCAAGTTGACGTCTTCATCTTCTGCGTGTATGGCTCTTCTTCTTCATCCAGAGATATTTGTGTTCTTCCAGTTTCACGGCCATCCTGGGTTTGAAACCTCATCAACACGTCCACTCTCCCACTGTGGATTTTCCAGACATTCAAGGCTGCAGGAAAAGTTCCAGAAATTAGCCAGAGACACTGACTCAGACATTTGTTCTCACACACAGAACCTCCAGAACATTTCAGGAACTTGTCCAGACTCCAGGTCTGAAAACAACTTGATGGTGTGATTTATAATAATGGAAACAAACTGCTGAACAAATCTGCTACTAAAAAAATCAGCACTTAAAAGTGAAATAATATGAAGGTTCGGTGAAAGGCGACAGAAAAGCACTTAGAGCCACGTGAAGAGTTCAGCTCCTGAAATGTGGGAGATAGAGACTATGAAATGATTCATCTTATATTCTACTCTATTTTTTGAAAATAGTGAAAACTTACCAGAGTTGCTGCATGATTGAATTTCTGAATGTTGATTCGCAGACGACTGGTCCTTTAATCAGCTCTTGAAATCAGACCAGAGAATCTGATTCTGTATCGATGTTTCTGCCATGAAGATTTTCTCTGTTCATATAAAGCGTGCTGTTTATTTTGCTTAAACTCGTCGTCTCCTTAATTCATCGCAAAGTCACATGAGCAGGAAAGTGTCTCAACCAATCAGGAGTCAGTCTCAGCTGTCAATCATGACGTACACATGAACACTTCAGTGTGATCGCAACGACCTTAAATGACAGGAACCATATTTGACAAACATTTATTTAACATCTACTTTGACTTTGTACTTTGGTCCATGTCCCATCTACTAACAAGGAGGAGGAAGGATTTGGACCTGTACTGCAGCCAGACATGCCCTAATGCATACAGGACTTTATCTTCTATTTGACTCTAATTGATCATAATTTACTAAATTAACATCAGCTGTATTGAAGAAGACTTGAAACTAGAGATTGAGACATGAACTCCCTAGGAAAATGTTTACTGATGTTTTAAACTAAGAGGTAGAGTCATTTGCTCATAGACTTCTATGGAAACAACCAGTGGAGACGCCCCCTGCTGGTCACTACATACAGTACAGGTTTGAGACACTTCTGCATTGTCTTCACTTTTCGACCCAGAGTCTACGTCTGTATTTATAAAGAGTCTGATCATGAGTCACAAACCGAAGTGAGAGCAGCAACTGAGTGGAACATTTATTTCATCGACAAGAAGCATCGGTCGAGCAGAAGAGTGGACTTGTTTCCATAAAAGTTACAAAACACAAAACCAGAACTTTCTCTCGATCTCCCTCGCTCGTTCTCTCTCTCTGTCTCTCTGTCTCTCTCTCTCTCTCTCTCTCTTACAAATATCAACCGGTTTGAAAAAACATACCAAAATAAAAGCATCTATCCAGAACATAACAGATTATCAGGCAGCACTCTCATGAAACCCAAACCAGGTAACGTTCTGTGTTAAGTGATGATAAAAACACCCGAGTCAACTCATCAGGTGTAAATAAAATTCTATTATCATACAAAACAAGATTTTCTTTAATAAAATACTTTTAGCTATATCCAGTCAGTGACATTTTCACAGACACTCCTTTTCCAGCAACATGGAGCAGGTTCTTTTCTGGTTCTCACTCCAACTTATGAACATTTTAATCAAAAATAAATAAATTAGCTCCTGACCCAGGAAGTGGATCCTCATCTGGAACCATAGATTGCAAATTAAAACTGGCAACTCCACTTCCTCCAGTGTGCAAAAATGAAGCCAAAATATCTCACATGCAAATGCTGCCATCTTGTGGTGATGACGTTATTTGCAGTCAGAGTTTGTTTAGAGCAGATCGTGTATCGAGGTCCCGCCCACATATATCCTCACCAATCCTCAGCTACGCTCATCTGTCAATCATGACGGCTTAGCTTGTTTTTATATCATCAAATAACGAATACAAAATAAAATCTGAAACATAAACACTTGAGCAAACATCAGTGTGATGAGAACTACCTGAAATGAACGGAAGCCATCGATGACAAACATTTATTTTACTTTTACTTTTAGTTTGGGCCATGTCCTATCTGCAAACATGGAGGAGGAGGGTTTATGACGTCATGTCGTCCATCTTTATTTACAGTCTGTGTTGTGAACCATGTCGACATCTTATGATGTCATCGTTTTAGTCTTTGTATTGATAATAAACCAAAAGGGGGGGGGGGGGGGGGTCATTTAGGCAAAGAATAACACTTGAAACAGGAATGACTTTATCTTTAAAAAAAATCATATTCATTCAACCTTAACAGAGGAGAGGATGGTTGGTTTCAATTAAATTAGAATGGACAGTTTTTAAGTGAAACTCTGGTGTTTTTTATTTATGGAGTCGAAGTGAAAATCCTCCTGAATCACACTCGTCTGCAGGATCTTGGTCTGAAGTGTGGTTGAATCCCTGAGAGCATGATTTCTTGCCACGGAGTCCTGGCACCACCTGTCTTTCAAAATCTAGACTTCACTGAATCTAAGCCACAAATGTTCAGAAAATCCAGGTTCTGCATCACTGTGATAAATAGTGACTTCTGTCTGATTCTCCCTGATTTCAGGTTAGGATTTCAAACAACTTTCTTCTGAGAACAATAAACCACCTGTTAAAGTTTGAGTTCAGACCAGATGTGGCTCAGACAGAAAGTTTTCCTGCAGCAGACCCAGGGGACCAGAGGACCCGAGGACCCGAGGACCACTGGATCTGAGGACTCCAAGACCAGAGATTAGGACGCAGAGGTTTTCTTCTCTTTCTGCCGCAGGTGAATCTTCATGTGTCGCCTCCTCTCGTCGCTCCGGGCGAACTTCCTCCCGCACTGGTCACAGGAGAAGGGTTTCTCTCCGGTGTGCGTGCGGATGTGCGTGGTGAGGTGGTCGCTGCGGCTGAAGTTGCGCATGCAGATGCGGCACTGAAAGGGTTTGTGGCCCGTGTGGATGCGCAGGTGCCGGCTCAGCTCGTCCGACCGAGAGAACCGGCGGTCGCAGCTCTCCGCCGGACACGGGTACGGCCTCTGATGCACCGGCGTCTTGCTGGGCCGGTTCGGGTATTTTCTGGGTCTCATGATGGGTCTCAGTGGGAGGCTCTGGTGGCTGGGGAAGGCGGCGGCCATTGGCCCATCGGAGGCCGGTGAGGGCGCACCGAGCGTAAAGTTCCTGATGGTGTTGAGAGGTGTGAGAGGCGGAGGCATCCTGAGGGAGTCCAGCGGATACGGGAGGGATTTCCTCTCGGGGAAAGCCACCTGGATGTCTCTCTGGCAGCTCTGCTGGTAGAAGCCTCCGTACTCCGGCATGATGGAGAGCAGCGCGGCGCCGTCCACTGAAGGTTTGGGCGCAGAGTTGTAGGACGGAGCCGCGTGATAGTATCCACCTGAGGGCTGGTCTGGGTACATGTCTGCACTGCACGAGTAGGAAGGAGCCGGGTGGGGGTGAGGGTGGGGGTGTGGGTGTGAATGTGGGTGAGAGTGAGGGTGAGAGTGAGGGTGAGGGGGCGCGTACATGTGGCTGATGTCCGGCTGACCGTGCGCCATGTCCGCGGCCTCTCCCCCTCCTCCTGCGTAAATATCGGGAGAGGCTGGAGTCGACCCAGGCACGGTGGTCGGGTCAGGGGAGACGATGTCAGCGCAGACCACGTTGATGACGTCCCCCGGTGTCCACGGTCCCCCTGCGCCTCTGGACTCCACCGAGAACTTCCCAGAAAACGCCGCTGGGTGCGTGCGTAAAGTTGCCACGTACTGCGCCAAGTCCCCGTGGAGATGAAGCTCAGGTGCGCTCCTGTCGTCCAGCAGAAGATCACCTGAGACAGGTGGGAAAACACAGCCAGTTAGAAACAGAGTGGAAATAAAGGATCGTGCTACAGTTTGCTTTTCATGACATGGTTCGCATTTTACGCACAAATCTTCCCTGAATCATCTTCTTTTTTTTCAAATTATCTTCAGATCAGATTCTTACCGCCTTCATCATCACCAGGTTCCCCATCAGGCTCCTCGAGCTCCTCTTTAAAAACCACGGAGCTGTGTGAGGTCAACTCTCCCTCCGCCACGTAAACATCTTTATTCAATAAACTGCCCACGACCCTGAGACACGCAGGAACCTCGTCCACTAACTTTGCGCTCATTGTGTCCTGGAGCCTCGGATCTGAGTTCAGTTGTTTATAAACCTGCTGCCTCACTGACTCCAACATGATGAACTATCATCCTCTGTGGTAAACCGCTCCTGATGCTGCTCCACGGTTTTAAAGGGGATCTCTTTGTGTCCCGTTGCGTCATTTACCAAATATGGACTTGAAGTTATAAAAAAATAAAAAAGAGGGGACTCCAGAAATAGGTCTGGAGCAGCAGATCGTGACCAAACGTGGGACCAGTGAAAAATCACATGTTTGAGTTTAAATCGTAAATCAAATCTCATCCAGCGCACGGATCTGATTTCATGATTTTACTTGAGCACGTGCTGCTCTCTCCTCCTGTGGAGGGAAATTAAATCATCAGTTCCGGTGTCTCTGCCTCCATAAAAGGTTCCTCCGGTGCGAGCAGCTCCATAAGGAGAATATCCGGACACACTGGTGATGATCCCACACACTGACTCCTCTGCTCTCTGTCAGGAGCAGATTCGCTTTTGATTCATCGATTACTGAGAGAATTTCATCACCGAATGAGAAAATCAACCTGTGTATCATTTAGTGTTTGATGGAGGAGAGAGCATCACGTGTACAGACTGTGAGGTGTTCATGAGGTTCACATGAAGTCCGCTTCCCATATTTAATATTCACATTCAGAATTCAATCTATTAAACACACACGCATTTAGGATGAGTGCTTGAAAAGACAACAACATTATTTTAAAACCCATTTTGTCTGTTTTCATTCAAACTTCCCTTCAAATTAAAATAGAGCACCACTTGTCTCCACTGAGCCACAACAGTCCTTTGAATTGTATCTGCACTAAAACACACTCTTAGATATCCGTCCTCTGAATGTAAGATTTCTAACGTCATCTCCCAGGAATCGGTTAAATATTTGGAGATGTTTAAAGAAAGTGATAAAAACCCCGGATGCAGATCAGCTCCAACGTTTAATTAGTTTGCTCCTGACTCATAAAACATCCTTCCACCAACTTTCATGATAATCTGTCCTACGACTTTTGTGTAATCCTGCTCTGATGAGACCTCGGCCCTGTTTAATGTTCTGTATCATAAATCCATCCTTTGTCTATGATGCTTTTCCTTTGAGGGTTGCTGGGTCAAATCCCAGCTGAGTCAGGAAACACCCTGGAAGGGTCAGCAGCAAATCCCAGGACCGACAAGGTTGTGGGTCAAACAAACTTGGATTTAAACCCACAACCTTCCCGCCTGAAGTGCTTCAACCTGTGTTCATGCTTTTGGCCCATTAGCTTCCTGTGGTGTTTGATGTGAACTGGTTCTCACTGGTTCTGAGTGGATGCTGCTGCTGGTCCTCGTTGATTTAAAGCTTTTATGACTTTATTTGTCTTCTTGTTTTATGTGATAAAAATGAATCTGACATCTGTTCAAAGCGTAGACAGGATTTCATCGGCTGCTACAGACTGAATCCGGACGCTTGAGACTGATCTCAGGTTTTAAATTCTCTTTAATCTGAGCGCAGATGAAGCTTCTGCTGATCTCAGAGCTGTGGAGACGAGCAGGAGGACGGCAGCTCTCTGAGCCTTTTGAACGCCCACTGATACAAAAATGTTGGTGTGTATTGTCGTTGTGTGGCGAACCGCCCACCCTGTGGCAGATGGGGGTTTGGTGTGTCGCACACACACACACGCACACACAAACACGAAAACACATGCACACACTGAGGAAACACACACTCTTTCTGGCGCTTCAACTCATGAACACTCCCACACAAACACACACTCACATGCACACACACACTCTCTTTTTTTCTCTTATTAACATATAGATACACACTAACACACACACACGCACACACAATAAAACACACACACTTTGTCTGTCAGAAACTGTCGAACAAAAACCCACAAATAAATCTTTCTTTTTCCACACTCACACACACACACACACTCACACACTAACACACAAACACACACTAACACACACACACACACACGCTCACACACACACTCTCACAAACACACACACATACACACTAAGACACACACACACACACTGCTCCGTGGGGACGGTGCCCTGCTTCCACCCTTCGCCCACGCTCCTTCGGGCCGCTGAGGCTCTGGGGGGTTCGTGGTTTTGTGTTGGTGGCTCTGGGTGTCAGCCGGGGGTCCGGCGGCTCGGCAGACCCCACCACGCCGATTAATCATCTGTCACATGCCGTTTTTGTTAATATGGATCTTTGTCTTCGCCCTGAAACGACGCGCGGGTCGAGTCGGGCCTGCTAGCTGCCTCCTTTCCAATTCTGAATCTGAGCGACGACCAAAACCAACAGAAACATTCAAATGTTTGTTTCTTTCTCCACATTGAAGTTTTGTGTTACTGCAGTCGTCATCTGCAAATCGTGTGACCTTTGACCTCTTGAATCACCTCAGTCACATTAAACTACAGCAGCAGAAACGAACAATGAGCAGCTTTAAGATATTTGACCTCTCGCACCTCGGTTTTCTGTATTTCACTTCCCCCATGTGACTCCTGCTAATCCACTTCTCACATTTATCTCTGTGTTTCTGCTTTTGTTCATTTAAAAACATCAGTTTTTTATAACGTTTCACAACAGATTTCCTTCCATCACTTCATCCTGATTTCTCTGAATGCATCACTAGTCTCATCTTTACTTCACTTTTCTTTGACTAAAGCAAAGAGTTACATTTTCTCAGGAGCAAAACACAGAGTCACTTTCTGACAAACGAATCCTCGTCCTCTGAAAGACGCGACCAGACTCAGACTGAATGTTCAACAAAGGACGCTGAGACTTTAAATAAACGCCATAAATCACGTGAAGGTTCTGTCACCACTGTAGGCGTCTCTTTTTAAATCGGCTGATGACTCAATCCTGGATTTGCCTGCCGCGAAAGCGATGGAAAATCTGGATTTAAACTCAGAGTTCATCGTGAAAGAGGAGAAATGAACGTTTGATAGAAGATTCCCGAGGAAACCTTAAGATTTTACTTGAGGTGTAATTCAATTATTTCATGTTAACCTGGTCAGACACGCAGTCGATGAATAAAACATCGTAAATCACTCCGATGTGTTTGTCATTCCTGGAATAAAACTCTCGACGGGCCGGTGGGTGAGTTCTGGTTTAGAGGTTTTGAGGTTTTGGAGGTTTTGGGGTTTTTGAGGTTTCGGGGGACGATGACCTCACCGACTGGCAGTGGAAGCGATTGCATATTCATGGGAAATGTATTGACTGCTGAGTGTGGGATAATAGACAGACACATCAATGAGCCACAGTGAATCCCTCCATCATTATCTGTGGGAGCAGAAAGTGTCTTCGGTTTCCGGGTTGAGCTCGTCCACTGATTTCAGGATAATTAGCTTCAAAATCACTAATTTCATAAAGAACCACACAAAGAGTGAAGCTGCACTTTCTGTCGTTCTGAGGAATGAATGATTGAAAACTAAACGTGTGTCATGTCAGGATGATTCAATAAAATAGGAATCCAAGTAAAGGCTATAGAATAGAACATCAGAAACAACATGAATAATTTATTATCTTATATTATATTAATTTATGTTGTATAACAATGGAAACAACAATGAACCATCTTTTGTTTCCATGTTGGATTCATGTTTGAGTTCAGTCACAGCAGGAAATCTCAGATTTGTTAACCTCCTGCAGAAACATTAAATTAAAACAATTTATACACTTAAATAAAATTTCATAGAAAAAATAAATTAGCCAAAGATCCAATGAAAGCTGCAGAGAACTTTTATTTTCAATGTAGATCGATCTCCTGAATATTCTCTCAGTTAAATAATCAATGAATCTTTTTGTTCTTATTGAGGCAGAATGTTTTCCAGAGCTTGAATTGTTTTGCCCAAAGAATCAAGAGATATTTTTCTGTTGGTGAATAAAAGCAGCAATGACTGAATTAACTGATAAATTAATTGAACAATCTTTGAATCTTTATGTTTAATCAAATATCTACAATTTGCCATAAAAACCAGAAACATTTTCTGTTAAAAAAAGAGCTGATTCAGTTCTTTGACAGTTTTTAAATCAGAAAATAGACGAACACTTGAAAACATTTTGAAGGTTCCTCTTAGAAACACAAATCGTTTGTGTCCTGAAGAAACTTTTTGACGTTTGTCATGTCGAATTTTATGATGAAAAGACCTGATTTCATTCACAGATGTTTTAATGTAGTTAACTGGACATTATTCCTGCTCATATACACAACACTACTGAATAAAACAAGGATTATTTCATGTAAAAGTAAATTATCAGACGACACAGGGACAGAAATCCACTTTAAAACAAAGAAATACACTTTTCTCACTTGTATCTTTCATCTTTTGGACGTCACACACTGTGATTTGTTCTGTAAATTCATTATTTTCTTGGTAAAACTAAATATGAAACTATAGATTCTCCCTCCTGGACGTCCAAGATAAGAAAAGTGGATTTACGACTCACTCTGATTTCCTCCTGCTCCTCCGTCAGGGGTCCCACCAAGACCACGTCCGCTGGGGCCTCCTCCTCCTCCTCGTTCCCCAAAGAGATGGATGGAGAAAGAGACCGAAAGAGAGGGAGAAAGAAAGAGAAAGAAAGAAAGAAATATGAAGGAGAAGGATCTGCAGCCTGATGTGAACGTAACCTAAACCCTGTGCGATCGCAGAGTTACCCGCTCCTCTGGGTTTGTGGCTCGGCCCCGGAAAGGGTCATCGTCACCCGGGGTCTGAGTGGGCCGGCGATGACAAAAAGAGAGAGAGAGAGAGAGTGAAAGAGAGAGAGAATGAGTGGGGGGGGAGAAACAATACGATTGTTCCCACCTCACTTTGCTTCCACCCTCACAGTTAAAATTGTTATGGTAATGAAGTGGATTTTTCTCCGGACAGCAGAGAGATGTTTCTGTGACGGGACGTGGGAGGCCGGAGGTGTTCGGGTCAGCAGCAGAGCCCTGCCTCGTCCTGGAGCAAGGCAGCTGCTGCTCAGCACACCAGCACGACAGCAGGGATGGTGGAGATGACGATAAAGATGAAAACAGATCAGAATTTCCTCTGCAGCAGGGACCAGGGATGTTTGACTCTTGAGGTGAGAAGAGTTGATGTTTTCATCATGAGCGTCTAAAACATCAGATCGTCTCCTGCGACCTTTGACCTCTCGTATCACCTCAGTCACAGTAGCAGCAGAAACAAACAACGAGCAGCTTCGAGATATTTTACCTCATTACACCTCAGTTTTCTGTATTTCACTTCCTTTTCCTCAATTTATCTCCTGGTCACTGCAGCTCGCTGCTACATCCACTCTTTAAAAACACCTTCAACTTTATTTTTAAAAGTCGTTAAAAATCTAAATCACTGTTTCTCCTCGGTCCTCAGCAAACGTATTAATATTTCTTTCAGTCTTTCTGCTATTGTTCATTTAAAAACATCATTTTTGATAACGTTTTACGACAGATTTATTTTCACCACGTCGTCGTTAGTGCTGTAACGTCCCGATTTCTCTGAATGCATCACTAGTTTGAGCCTTACTTTACCTCCTCTGAAAGACGTGACCAGTGTTAGATGTGATTTTAAGATAAGATGTTTCAAGACTAGATCCAGATCCAGATTTTTATGAGATCCGCACCAAATTATACACACAATAAAAATGTCAATCCCCTAAAAATTCAAGATTCAGTCATCATTCTCTAGAAATCAGTGAAATTGTAAACAAATCTCAAAAAAGAAAATCCCTGGATCTAAAACAAAATTTATTTCCAAGTCAGAAGTTTATTAGACCCTGATTCTAAGAGTTCCTGCAAAGCTTCCTCTGGGGATTGTTTGGCAGCTGAAAGGTGGTGGAGACCAAAAAAGTTGTTGCATCGACACAAATGAAACCTCGAGCATCTGAAGTTGGAAAATAAAAGTTTTGAATTTTATTTCGGGGGAAAGTTTTGGTTTTTATCTGACATGACACATATTCAATGCCAAGATGAGACCTGACTGTTCGGATTTTGAGCCTCAGTGAGTTTCTGTTACGGTCGAAAGTCTCTTTTAAACAAAGGGCCCCTCGTTCTGCTGACTTTGCTTATTTACACTGAACCAAACAAAGACGCCATATTAACGCCGCCACTGTGTCGAGATATCGTGACCACGTTGTAGAAGAGGACAGAACAATTGGTTCTTACCCTAAAACCCCCATTACATGTTTGTATGTTAAATTACATGTTGGGATGTCAGACACAGAAATAACACAGAATAATTTAGAAACTGTAAAAGAGGCCGAGGCAGCATTGTTACTGACACAACAAAAAGTATACGTGCGTGTGTTTGTGTGTGTGTGTGTGTGTGTGTGTGTATGTGTGTGTGTGTGTCTGTGTGTGTGTGTATTAAAGGGGTTGCCAGAGCAGAAAGGGCAACCCCCTTCTCCTCATCAGGGCTGAGTGGGCGGACGGTCCAGATGGATTACTGCGGTCACCTCGTAAACCTGAAACACACAAAGTGCACAGACATAAGAGATCATCTCATACTTTACTGTTATTTCTTACTTATTTAATTTGTCATCAGTGTTCAGGTTGAAATTTATTTAAATTGTTGTTCTGTGCCTTTGTGTGTTTTTTTTAAATTTGATTTGAACGTCAAACTGAAAAAAATTGTTGAAAATTTTTGCTTTTTTCATTTGAATTCTAAAACATATTTATTCATTTATTTATGTCATTATATGAACGCTCTGTCTTCTGGATCCACAGGAACAAAATTATGAGAAACTCACAAGTTTGTGTGTTTTTATTTAGTAATTAATGTGAATAAAGAGTTTTCTCAGTTTTTACGCACCTTCAGTTTTATGCAGCAGATAAAAATGTTAAAATTGACAGAATCAATTACAAGCACAGACACAAATGAGAGGATTATTCTTCATTTAATTTAAGTTTAAAATATTTACACTATTTAATTAGACTTTAACACAAACAGTGTTTGCTTCTTATATCATTTCACAGAATAAATAATATGTAAAGAATAGAATAATAGATAATAAATAAATAATATTTAGCGAACAATACATGTTAAATGTTAAATACAGAAATAATAAATAATACATTCTTTGTAGAGAGTGGTCCATGTTTAATATTATATATACAAATAATAAACCAACACACATTAAACCGTTTTCGGAACAGTGTCGCCACCTGTCGGCCAAAAACATGTTTTTTTACTGCTTCAACCTCCCGTGATGCTCCGCGGTGCCACCGTCACGTGTGCCTCCTGACCAATAGTGTCGTTTGTTTGTCCGTTACTTGCATGCTATTGGCCGGTGAAAATTTAAAAGTACAGTTTGAACACAGTGCGTGTCGGGAGGATTGTGAGCGCCAGAGAAGTGAAGTGTGAGCTGCGGGAGAAAAGAAAAAACACTCGCAGAAGATATAAATCTGTATATTAAGCGTTTTATTCACGGACACGTTGTTCAAGAAGAGGCCGAGAAGGAGAGGACGCAAGCGGGTGAGTTCCTCCGAGTTGCCGCGGATCTGTGGGTGTTAGCCGGCGGAAGCTAACGAAGCTAACGTCGTCGCTCCATCAAATTGAGCGAGAGGCGAGTTTTTAAAACCGGTAACGGGTCGTTTGAGCCGGGGAACGCGGCTAAAAGTGCGTGATCGTTGTGTGTTTCTCTGGAGCAGAACCAAACATGGCGTCGCACAACCTGAGCGGATTGAAGCGAGACGAGAAGGGACGAAACATCCAGGTCGTTGTCAGATGCAGGTAAATGCACTTTGTAATGTCCTCTGCGCTAACTTCATCTGTGTGTGTCCGCCGCGACCTGACAGGTGGGGTGTGTGTGTGTGTGTCTGTCTGTCTCTGTGTGTGTGTTTGTTTGTGTGGTTTGTAAAGAGCCGTGTTAAAGTGCAGTGGTTCAGGATGATGCACGAGCAAGTGGAAAAAAACGACGCTTCCCGTTAGAAATGGTGCAAATAGAGTGAGTGGAGTGACGTGAGGAACAAACACACACAGAGGAGGTTTAACACAAAATTAAAGTTCTAGTGTAAAATCACAATCTTCACTAGGGAGCAAAAGCAAGATTGAAATTAATAATAATAATAATGTGACATTTATTGTCATCATTATCGACTGCTGTGAAAACGCTTGTCTTGATGTCATTGAGGTTTCACACAGAGTTGATCTACCTCAGGTTTATAAACTCTTCTGTCCTTTTGGACATTTTAATCTTGATATTTAAGTTTATAGTTGCTCAGACTTATTCCACTGACAGGATCTAGATCTGTTTTAGTCTGTGTTCTCTCACTGACATGAGCGTTTCTACAGCCTGTGTGTCATTAACATGTTCAACTTGGTCTCAGTGATTATATTATAAATAAAGGGCAGAGACAGATTTCTTGTAATAATTTAAAATTACCGCTTTGATGGAGCAATAAAACAATATCAATAATTATCTCAAAATGCTTTCATCAAAAACAATATGACAAAAAGTTGAATATATTGTTTATTCATTGTATAAACACAGGGAGGGATATATCAGAAAAAAAGGTTAATTATTTTAATAGTAATGAACAGAATTGTTACACACAGCTTCTCAGAACTGACAGATAAATACTTGTCAAACCTGGCAGCTTCTGATGCAGATTTGCTTCTTATTCCTGTTTTTTTCTGTTTGAATTTAAATCTACATCAGACTTCACCATTGTCCTCACTGCTTGGTTCTGCTTTCAGGCCGTTTAACACAATGGAGCGGAAGTCGTCCCACGGCGTCATCGACTGCGATCAGAACAGGAAGGAGGTGCTGGTGAAGACGGGAGGGATGAACGACAAGGCAGCTCGAAAGACCTACACGTTTGACATGGTGAGTGGAGGAAGTGTTCATCATGTAAAGCACCAATTTACCTGAACCTGATGTGTCCACTGAGGATCATTATATCATTTCTGCCTTTTCTTTCTTTTTTTAAATTGAATTATTCCGTGCTCAGGTGTTTGGTCCGGCAGCGAAGCAGATCGACGTGTACCGGAGCGTCGTGTGTCCCATTCTGGACGAAGTCATCATGGGATACAACTGCACTGTGTTTGCGTGAGTTTGTTTTGAATGGTTCAGTAAAGGCATGAATGTGTTACTACTACAGGAAGGTGAACATAGTTATGGACGTTATATCAAATCTAATCCTTTGTCCTGGAAACGTTAATGTTTCTTTTTTGGAGTCAAATATTTAGATTTTTCATTTTGAGATTTGTTGAGAGATTATTTCCTCTGCTGTGGTTCAGCTACGGCCAGACAGGAACAGGAAAGACGTTCACCATGGAGGGCGAGAGGAGTCCGGACGAGCAGTTCACCTGGGAGGAGGTGAGTTCACAGCTCCTGCGTACGAGTTCTGTACGAGGTCGTTTAACACAGAATGGAATCGAGTGAACGTCTCCTCTGCCTTGTTAGGATCCTCTGGCCGGCATCATCCCCCGGACGCTGCACCAGATCTTCGAGAAACTTTCTGAGAACGGCACAGAGTTCTCCGTCAAGGTCTCTCTGCTGGAGATCTACAACGAGGAGCTGTTCGACCTGCTCAGTCCCAGCGAAGACGTCAACGAGCGGCTGCAGCTGTTCGACGACCCGCGCAACAAGGTGACCACAGACCGACAGGGAGACATTTAACTGCTGTTCCCAGGACACTGTTTGTCTGTGGAGCGTTTTCCTTTTTGCTCTGAGTGATCTTGGGTGTTTCAGGAAGAGAAAATTACCCCAGAGAAACAGGACTCAACCTGGAACGTGGCTCTTTAGTTTCAAAGAGACTTAAATTGGGATAAATCATCTTATACAGATCAATTAAAAAAGTCCCTGCAGCACAAACAGGGATGTTGCTGCTGTTCATGTGATTTCTGTCCTGACCCCTGTGTTGTGTCGGGTTGTGTAACTCAGCGTGGCGTGGTGGTGAAGGGCCTGGAGGATGTGACGGTCCACAACAAAGACGAAGTCTACCAGATCCTGGAGAGAGGATCGGCCAAGAGGAGGACCGCCTCGACACTGATGAACGCCTACTCCAGGTCAGCATCAGCAAACAACTGTGGACGATATTCAATCACCTCGGATGCTTGTGTCGCGCTCACGCTTCTTTTTTTTTTGTGTGTCTGCGCAGTCGCTCCCACTCCGTCTTCTCCGTCACCATCCACATGAAGGAGATCACTCTGGAAGGAGAGGAGCTGGTGAAGATCGGGAAACTCAACCTGGTATAAATCCTTCATATTTGATAAAATAAGTTTTCAATGTAAAGTAATGAAAGTTTCATTTCAAATCTCTCAGTAAAACCTTTAAATTCAAAGATTCTCTGAAAGACCTGCTATGATTACTTTATCATACATTGGATTTGTAGATTCAAGAATATCGACAACCTCCTGCAGATTATTAAACACCTGTTACCATCACACACACACACACGCACGTCTTTTCAATGGTTACATTTCTATGAGCTCCTCCTCACTAACCGTCCGCCCTCTGCAGGTGGACCTCGCCGGCAGCGAGAACATCGGGCGCTCGGGCGCGGTGGACAAGCGAGCTCGCGAGGCCGGAAACATCAACCAGTCTCTGCTGACGCTGGGCCGAGTGATCACAGCGCTGGTGGAGAAGAGGCCTCACGTCCCGTACAGGTAACAGCTGGTAGACGCACAGGGTTGTTTTATGTTGTGTGAATGCAAGAAGACTAAAGGATGAAATGAAACTAACACAAATGTGCATTTACGCGTTTCTATTCCTTTGTTTGTCTTCGTTCCTTCGTTTTTAATATTGGATAAAAAAACTAAAACCACAAATCGTCACATGGAGAGATTAGAGCCAGAGGTTTACTGGCAATCAGTCACTAAATATATTCAACCTCAGAACAATTGAAGGGATAATTTGTTGTTCGTTTAGAAACGATTTTTCCTGCAGAAGTTTAAATTAATAGTATAAATAATAAGAAGCTCTTGAGCTTAGCATGAAAACTGGAAACTGTAAGAGGTCGAACTAAATGAATATACGAGCAGCTTTGATGTCAACAGGTGAATATGTTTTTATTTAATTTTTAAATATTGTACCAAAAAGTGAGTGTATGTTCCTAACCCATATGTTAATATCTGAAACTCTTCTCTTCTCACAGAGAGTCCAAGCTGACCAGGATCCTGCAGGACTCGCTGGGAGGACGGACAAAGACGTCCATCATTGCCACCGTGTCTCCTTCATCCAGCAACCTGGAAGTATGTCCTGCTCTGTTTTATCATTCATAACGTCCCACTGCTCCAGAACAGTCTCCTCCTCGGCCTGAGCTCGTGTTCATCAGTGTGATTCTCTCTGTGCAGGAGACGCTGAGCACACTGGAGTACGCCTGCAGGGCCAAGAACATCATGAACAAACCTGAGGTCAACCAGAAACTCACCAAGAGGACGCTCATCAAGGTAGACCAGCTCGGAGACTTTGTACGAGTGTGAGATTATTTCAAGCTAAAATATTAACACAGGTGTAACATCTCATCGGCCTGTGTCTGTGTTCAGGAGTACACGGAGGAGATCGAACGTCTGAAGCGTGACCTGGCCACCACTCGAGACAAGAACGGAGTTTACCTGTCCTCAGAAAACTTTGAGTAGGTCACACCAGGCGTTCCTTGCACTGGACAACATCCTTTACCTCTTTCACACCTGCTGAGTTCAGAGCTTCTTCTCTGTAACAGCAACTTCACTATTGTTTAATCCATAGAATGTGTTTGAAATGGTGTTCCCTCATTTCATTTATTTCTTGTGTGTGTTTGATTTCAGGAGCATGAAGAGTCAGATCACCGCTCACGAGGAGCAGATAGTAGAGTACACAGACCGGATCGGCGCCATGGAGGAGGAGCTAAAGAAGGTGATGAGACTTTTACCACGTGTTTACCTTGTGTTCTAATAATCCTGACTTCAGTGTTGCAGCAGCGACATGTTAGGAGCCGTGTGATGAGGCAACATTTATATTCATTTATACATCACGTTGTAGATGCTGCGAGAGAGAAAAAAAAAAGAAATTCTTCCATTTCACTTACAACTCAAAGCTACAACCTGCTAGACGAGTAAAACTTGAGCCATGAATCATCAGAGCATCACGTACAAGTCGTCCTCACACGTTTTCTCCTCTGCAGGCGACGGAGCTGTTCACCGACAGTAAAACCAGACTGGAGCAGTGCTCCGTGGACCTGGACGAGAAGCAGCAGAGGTGAGGCGTTGCTGTACGAGAGCAGCATCCAGCTGGGAAATCAGCAGCTTGTGAAACTGAAGTGTCGTGCGTCTCTTTTCAGGCTGGAGGAAACAAACCGTTACCTGCAGGAGACCAAAGAGAAGCTGAGTCAGGAGGAGTTCATCAGCTCGGAGCTCAGCTCAGTCCAGGAAACCCTGTACGCCACCGCTGACCAGGTACGAACACGCGTCACTGAAGTTACTGTATCACAGGTTTAAACCATGTTATAAAATAGAATCTGATCAATCTGAGTGAGATCTCTTTTTATATTTCTCTTCTTTTTAACATTGTTGGTCCTTGTGCTTTTGTGATTCCACTTGTTCAGCTGCTGACGACGGTGGATGCCAGCACCAGCGACGTGTTCGGTCTCCACGACAAACTGGACCGGAAGACAAAGGTCAAACACCCGACACTAAACTGCTCTATACACTGAATGTAATGAAGAGGATTCACAGTCCTGCAGTTTCGAGGACGATTATTCTCATTTTGTTTAATTAGTTGATGAATTGACTAAATTTATTTCGCCTTATAAATGAATATAGTCATTTATCACTTTCCCTGAATTAACTCAACACCTCTTCTCCTCTGCCCTAAATCTGTAACAACGCTTCACATTTTCACATCATGTCCTCCTGACCTGAGATGTTGACGCTCTTGATTTTTAGGTGGAGCACCACAACAGGCAGATCCAGCAGACGTTCTCTCAGCGTATAGACGGAGCTTTCAGCAGCATGCAGAGCTGCGTTCAGCAGCATGGAACCAAACACCACGACATGATGAGCAGCTACTCGCACGCCATCGGTGAGACCCGAGAGCTCTGCTCACAGTGTAGTGTCCCAGAACAGTCGCACAACTCGTCTCTGACCCTCCACCCTGTCTCCTGCTCAGATGGTTTACTTGAGATGAACGAGGCTGTGCTGGAAGGAGCTCTGAGCACCGTGGAGACCTTCGTGGGCAGCGTGGGGCCGCTGGTGGCCGAGGGCGTGGCTCGCTGTCAGGAGAAGGTGCAGCAGCAGGAGGCGCTGTGTCTGCAGGACAAAGAGAGTCTGCTGCAGATGCTGGTGAGAAACAGACGGCCTCTTGTGACGTTTCATAGAAAACATGAGGTTTTTAAAGGTTAATGTGTTTGTCTGAGTATTAACTCATTGATGGTCATAACGATTCTGAAACGCTAGTTGTCCTCAGGTTGTATCTCATCTGTTTGATAATTCATAACGTCGCACTGCCCCAGAACAGTTTCCTCCTCCGCCTGAGCTCGTGTTTTGAGCTTGTCCTTTTGTGTGACTGCAGGAGGAGCATAGACAGGACATGGAGGAGGTGTTGGTGGTTCGGACTCTGATGGGATTATCAGCCGTGAAGGAGCTCAGTGACACTCTGAGGGCGTCTGTGGAGGCGCAACGAGCTCTGGCCGACAAGGTGAGAACATAAATGTGTTCTGACGTTTAATTGATCAACTATTTTAATGTAAATCCACGAATGAGTGGTCTCCTGTTGTAACCCTCTTTGTGTTCATGCTCTCAGGTGGAGGCGATGAAGGAGATGGGGGTGTTCTTCAGTGGACTGGTTAAGGAGTTGGGGGGGCTGCGAGAGGCTGCTGTCCAGGGTCTAAGCTCGGTGCAGACAGAGCACCAGCTGCTTGAGGACAATATCAAACGAGCGCAGGAGAAACACCAGACGGTACGATTTATTCTCTCTGCCCTGGTGACACACAGCAGGAAGTCTCTGTCACAGATGGTGCACTGCCCTCAGAGTGTAGTTCTGCCTCTTTCTTCATACTCAGGATGTTCTAAGCTTTTGCAAGACATTCATTTGACACGGTCACTTCCTCAAAAAAAGTGCCTGCCATGTTTGACGTCATTGAGAAATGGAGAAGAGCATAGTTTGTCGTGTTTCTAAAGGTTTGATTCTATCGCTCACAAACCTTTTATGTAATGTGAGTAAAAATTTACGTAACTGTGTTTCCCTCCATCAGAATATGAAGCAGACCATCCAGTGTCTCCAAGACCAGCTCAACCTGCTGACCCTGGAGACCCAGAGCGACTACACTGATCTGTGCACGTCCTCCAGAGCGCTGCGCAAACCTCTGCAGAGCCTCCAGCAGAGCATCAGCACGTGAGTCACACACAAGAAGGTTTCTTCTTTTATCCAACCACTACAAACCGACATCATAAGACCTAGAGAAGGAAGTTCTAACATTTGTTTTATCTTTTCATTTATGTCACGTCCTCGTCCTACAGCGGCTGCAGCACAGTCGAGCATCAGGCCTCGACCCAGGCGGACCTCCTCTGCTCCACCTCCTTATCCCTCGCCTCTTCACTGCGTCTCAGCGCAGACGAGAGTCAACAGACGCTGGAGGAGATGACGGGCTGCTGCTCCCACCTCCACAACTCTGTGTCTGGTACGACAAACCGATCGTTTCCTCATGTGAACTCACAACCTGCCGGACGTTCAGGGTGAGTTGGTGTTAATGCTGTTGATGTGTGGCTGCAGGTCTGGTGGAACGTAACGTCCAGTGGAGCTCCGGAGCCAGGGAGCATGCAGAGACACGAGCCCAGGAACATCTCACCCTGATGAGACAGAGCGTCACTGAAGCTCAGAACCTGCGGCAGGTAAGAAAAAAAGTCCCCATCGGAGAAACATCACCTGGAAGATTTCACATCTTGAAATTTAACCATAATCGAATCCTCCCCCAGAGCGTTGATACGCGCTGCACCAAACAGCTGCACAAAGCCAAGGAGGAGCTGTCGTGTCGGCAGCAGGAGGTGAAGCGAGTTCTAGTGGCCGTGCAGGAGCAGAACTCCTCAGACAGGATTGTTCTTGACGAGCAGCAGGCGGAGCTACGTGAGCACGTGGAGTCGAGCCAACAGCTGGTTTATGGTTTCCTGCAGGACGAGCTGCAGCAGGATGTTCCCACCGGTAAAACCTTCAACCACAATCTGTTTCTGCTTATATGTTTGGTTCTGTCCCAAAATCAAATCCACCCTGTGCCCATCTGAAAGAAATGAAATCGAGTCTCAATCCGACCCTGTTATCGCCTTCAGGTGCCACCCCTCAGCGGCGGCAGTTTTCGTATCCCAAGCAGCTGGTGAAGTCTCAGAGCCGTGTCGAGCTCCTGGAAAGCCTGAGGAGGCAGCAGGAGGAGCTGCTCGCAGCCATGGAGGAGGAGGAGGACGAGGACGAGGAGGAGCCCGAAGAGGAGGACAGACACAGCCAGGTGGAACGTGTATGTTCACCTTTTTCCTCCTCAGAGACGGTTACTCGTCTGCATAGAAGGCCATTCCTGGTGTTAACGGCTTCACATGACCTCAGTTCAAACTCGACGGCTTCATTTCGCTGTGTCTTTGTTTGTTTTTAACGCTGCTCCTCTTGGTTCCATCCAGGACTCTCTGGAGGACGAGCTGAGCACGTATAACGAAAGCTTAGCCACGGAGCCGTCATTCGTCGACGAGAACCTTGTCTTCAACGAGAGTAAACGTCTTCCCTTCTTCAAGGTGAGCAGCGAAAGTGTTAAATTAAAACCAAAGGCTGAAACCTGTCTGGTTGTTTGGGGAGGAGTTACCTTTATATTTTTGCTAATGATTAAAAAGATAACTGAGGTTGTTTTTTTCCTGTTGCTCAACAGCAGAAGGGCGGTAAGAAGGAAATGAGGATCCAAGGCCGACAGAAGGTGTTAGAAGCCGAAGCTGCGTTGACGCCGCAGAAATCCAGGCTGCCGCTCCGCTGCCAGAACTAAGACCGTTTTTAACTTTATTCTTTTAAACAATGTTATCGCTAAACTCTTTCCAATATTAATCTTCCGTCTTTTTAAACATTACGATGCTGTGTTGTCTCTTGTTGTAGCACCGCGATTGTCCCGGCATTTTCAAGTTACTTGTAAAATTAAAGAGATTTATACTTGTTTTATTCCTTTTGTTTGTTTTTCAACTAAGAAAATTAAGTCTGAGCGAGTTACGGGTACGCTTCTGTATAATTTTAATTTGGTGAAATTGTAAATAAAAAAGTCGGCTCCAATAAGTGAACCCAATGACTTGAATCCAGTGTCTTGATGCTCATAAACCCCGCCTCCTCCATGTTAGCAGATTGGAAAACAAAACAAAATAAATTTGATGTTAAATGTTAGTGCTCACACGTGGTCAACTGAATTCTAACAGCTCAAGTTCAGATTTGCAGATTGTGATGGGACACTGAAAAGCTGCATGTAAGACGGTCATGTTGGACCTCAGTTCAGTTTCTTCACAGGAACAACAGATGCAGGATGCAGTGTATATATTAACCAGAAAATATACCCTTTTTATTATTTATTTATCAGAGTCGGAAATTATATATAGATGGTCTTCAAACTCTGAACCCTGAGTAAATGTGCTGTGATATGTTTTTAGATGATTCGAATTTAAATCAGGCACAGGCACGAACAGCTGAGCCTGGTGAATTTGACACCGGACGGAGAAGGATAGAGCCGCTCTATCATAGATATATCTATGGCTCTAACGGAGGTTCCTATTTCCACAGAAAAGGGTCTTGAATAGCGGAAGGAGACTCAGGGAGTGTCCGCCTCACAGCTCGTGTTCTGAGGCATATTTGAATTTTGAGTCGCTCCGGTTCCGAGTCGCGGACATGGATGGACACTCGAGTTCCGGGCCCGTCACGGTGCTGCTGCTCGCCGCCCTCACGAGCTCCGCGCTGGGCCAAGATCCACTGTACTTCGAGGAGGGAAAACCCCTGGTCCTGACTCCTCCGAAGCACGGAACCGTCATCACCAGCGTCGTTTGGACCCACAACACGGACCTGGTGGTGGAGTGGGTGAATAATGTTCTGGAGCTCTATAGGTCGTTTAAAGGACGGACCGAACTGGACCAGAGCACCGCACAACTGACCGTCAACAACCCCAAGCAAAACGACGGGGGAGAATACAGGGTGGAGATCAACAACGAGCTGCAGAGTCAAGTGTACACGGTTAAAGTGATCAAGAAGGTGACCAAGCCCTCAGTGAAGGTGAGGACTCTGACATGCGGTCCCACATCCAGCAAATGTAACTTCTCCTGTTGGGGAGACACCGCCGGGACTCAGCCCCTCACCTACAGCTGGAGGAAGGACTCAGGTGAGTGGGAGCCGGAGCAGCAGAGCATGGACCTCATCTTCAATGACACAAAGACTAAGCGTGTTAAAGAGATCTCGTGCAGGATGAAGAACCCAATCAGTGAAGAGGAGAGCGACCCTCTTCCTAACCCAATGTACAACAAGGGACTTTTTTCTCAAGGCGAGCTGGCTGCAGTTATCTGCTCCCCCATCATTGTTGTGCTCTCGGCTGGACTTGGACTGTTAATCGACACCTGAATGGAAAGCCAAACTAGAATGATTTACTTTCCTCCACCAAGGCCCTCAGTCTGCCTCACTATGAAACACAGAGACCCTGACCATCAGCACTGGAGCCCCTCAAGGTTGTGTGCTCTCTCCTCTTCTCCCTCTACACCAACAACTGCACCTCCAGCCATCCCTCTGTCAAACTCCTGAAGTTTGCTGACGACACAACCCTGATTGGATTAATCTCCAATGGGGACGAGGCCGCCTACAGAGAGGAAGTAAACAGCCTGGCTTCCTGGTGCAGCCAGAACCACCAGGAGCCGAACGCTTTGAAAACTGTAGAGATGGATGCAGACTTCAGGAGGAGGCCAGCCCAAACAGCGCCCCTCACCATGTGCGTCTCCCCAGTTAAAAGTCTTTCAGATTCCTGGGGACTATAATTGCACAGGACCTGAGGTGGACGGAGAACATCACCTCCACCATCAGGAAGGCCCAGCAGAAGATGTTCTTCCTGCGGCAACTGAAGATATTCAACTAGCACCGCACATGCCCATAACTCTGTTACTGTATATATTTTGTTCTATATTGTGGTTTTCATATCGTTGGTTTATGTTGAGTGCACCAACGAACAACACCAAAGCAATTTCCTGTATGTGCAAACATACTTGGCAAATAAAAGAATTCTGATTCTGATCTTCAAGGTCGGTCGAGTTCTCTAGTGTAGCAGAAAGAGATGAACGCTCTGTTTATCAAGCCCTGAATGAAGACCAAGGCCATCCGTCTCTGTACAAAACGCTCTGAGCATCCACCTGTGTACAGGCTTTAAATGTACTGAATTCACAATATGAGATGGGTGAGAACAATTATTCAGTAAATGTCCATCTCAATTCCTAGTATGATAGTGGTGGAAGAAACAACGCATTTTTTTTAAACCAAAAGTGTTAAAAATAGTTAAGAAATATTATTTAACTATTATATGTAAAGTCAGGGAATCAAAATGAACTTGAGCTGCTTTCAGACCTTCACTTAACTGATATTCAGATGAAGTGTTCGAAGTTCTGTATCTGAGAACAAATGTCTGAGCCAGTGTCTCCCTGCAGCCTCCGAGTAAAATGTCTTCACATGCTTCAACTTAGCCTGTGAACTCATATCTTAGCAGACAAGTTTCCATGGACACCAATATTCTGACCTTTACTAGAATAAGACAATCAGAATAAGGCACTGCATGTAAAGGGCATGTTCTGATGAATTGAGCCTGAATGAGATCATACTCAGACTAATCAATTATCAAACTAAGAACTATGGAGTATTCTGACTTTAGTCTCATTATGTTTATGTGTTAATCACATTATAATGTCCCATTGGAGGTTTCACAGCATTGTGTGTCATTGACATGCGACAGTTACCAACTGATGACAGCATGTGTCCTTGATTTGAGTGTAAACAAGATTAAAAACAGGGAGCATTGTAAAGTTTGAGACAAATGACAGTGGACACAATGTTGACATGTTATATCATCAGTGTAACAAGTCACCAGGATTATGAATGGAATATTATATTATCTACGTGTGTCAACATTATTTTCAATTTTTTTTATTCTGAATAAGGCCATAGTTAATGTTTTGGTGTTCATGTAAACGCCAGTACTAATATGATAACTTCCTAAATTATTTGTTGAAGTATTACTGTGATGGAAACTGGAATAAGTACTTCAGAGTAGTACTCCTGAGTAAATGACCTTCATTACCTTCCACCACTATACAACTATGACTGAACCATGTACACTGAAGGTGAAAATAGTTCCTGGCTCATTATATGCTATCTTATGTATGTTGTTAATAATTAATAATTTGTCTGATTATTTTCACCACAATATGCACGTACAGGGTCAATGTGAAACATTAAGACTCATGTGTGTGATTAAATTCAACAACCAAGTCATTATCTAACTATCACCATGTTTTATGCAATGACTGCTTCTGTGTATTTAAAGTGAATCCCCGTCTGCTTTGAAAAAAAACTTCCTCTCTTAACAAAATGGAAATGTGTTACGGAAAAGTAAATTTTGCCTTTGTTATTTATAGTTTCTCACATTTTAAATGTTTGACGCTGTAGAGTTGTGTGCCTTGAAATAAAATGTATTTTGTTGTGGTAGAATTAATAGTAGATATGTGTTTATTTCAATCAAACCCATTTATTCATATATGTTGTAAATGTCACAACTGTTTGCTGTCCTGGCTCCTTCATGGTGGAATGAGCTCCCCAATGACATCAGGACAGCAGAGGGTTTATCCATCTTCCACCGCAAACTAGAAACACACCTGATCCGATTATACCTTGAATAAGTGTTAAAACTAAAACTTCAGTAGCACTTAAATTTAAATTTCTTTCTGTCTATCTAAATGACACTTACGTATAGCACTTTGTAGTTTGGCTTATTTGAAGAAATTGTACTTCCTTGATTCTTGTTGTTCTGGGTTTGTACCCTCATGGTTGACGCACTTGTTGTGAGTCCCTTTGGATAAAAGCATCAGCTAAATGAAAGGTAATGTAAGAATGTGTCGCTCTTCGCTTAACGAGGCCATGTACAGTGGAACTGCCCGCCTACCCCCACTGTATATGCTTCATCCACAAACACTGGTCACACACACACACTCAGTTAATTCCTGAGTTGTGTGTTATGACTTGTTGTGAAAGGCACCTCATATCTATGAAGGGCACGGCCGGCTTCCGGTGTCTGTCTCTTTGGAACCGCCTGCCTCTGAACCCCGTTCATCTTAAGACTCTGCCTCTTATTCCAACCATAGATTCCAACCAATCAGACAGGAAGCCACAAATGTTGGCCAATCAGAGGCCGGGTAGGAAACAGACAAGCGAGAAGTTTCTTTTTTCTTCCGGTTTATTCTCGGTCTGTCTGAAAACTGACTGAGTCATAGAAATAGAATCGTCTCCAAAGTCTAAACTCTGGTTAATGTGCTGTGATATATATTTTAAACGAATGGGAATTTAAATCAGGCACAGGCACGAAGAGGTGAAGGACCATCAGGACCTGGTTTTGACACTCGGCGGAGAACGGCGGAGAAGGGCGGTGCCGGTCTACAAAAGTCACTATTTCGTCTTGATCAGCGGAAAGAGGCCAAGGGAGTGTCCGCCTCACAGCTCGTGTTCGGAGGCATATATGAAGTTCGAGTCGCTCCGGTTCTGAGTCGCGGACATGGATGGACACTCGAGTTCCGGGCCCGTCACGGTGCTGCTGCTCGCCGCCCTCACGAGCTTCGCGCTGGGCCAAGGTTCACTGTACTTCGAGGAGGGAAAACCCCTGGTCCTGACTCCTCCGGATCACGGAACTGTCATCACCAGCGTCGTTTGGACCCACAACACGGACCTGGTGGTGGAGTGGATTAAGAATAACCTGGTGTTCTACAGGTCGTTTCAAGGACGGACTGAACTGAACCAGAGCACCGCACAACTGACCGTCAACGACACCACGCAAAGCGACGGGGGAGAATACAGGGTGGAGATCAACAACGTGCAGCAGAGTCAAGTGTACACGGTTAAAGTGATAAAGAAGGTGCCCAAGCCCTCGGTGGTGCTGAGGACCCCGTCATGCAGCCCCACATCCAGCAACTGCAACTTTACTTGTAAGGGAGACCCCGACGCGACTCAGCTCCTCACCTACAGCTGGAGGAAGGACTCAGGTGACCCAGATAAGCTAGGTACGTGGGAGCCGGGGCTGCAGACCATGAACCTCCTCCTCGACGACGTGAAGACGAAGGGTGTAAAACAGATCTCCTGCAGGATGAAGAACCCTGTCAGCGAAGAGGAGAGCGACCGTCTTGATAACCCAATGTACCCGAAGGACCTGGGATCTTTGTCTTCAGGCGGGCTGGCTGCAATTATCATCGTCGTGATCCTTGTGGTCTTGGGACTTGGTGTGGGAGTTGTATATTGGCAGCGAGAAGCCATCAAGAAAAAGTTCTGTGCAGGTACAGACACTGACTCTTCAAATGCAGTCAGGTTTTCTTCTGTACCAAAAGAAGATGGACATTCTGTTAATCAACCCCCGAATGAAGACCAATAACATCAGTCTGCCTCTCTATGAGACACAGAGCTGAAGAAAAAATCCAAGATTTGCCCCAAAATGAACTGAGCTCTTCCTTAAGTCGCCCCCGCCCTCCTCTAAACTTCACAGGATTCTGTTCAGGGGTTTCTTCGTGTTTAAAGAACAAACGCAGGTAAAACCACAACCTCTGTCCAGCTGATGAAGCTCCAGCATCACATCTGGTCTCCGAACAACTCGACTGTTCATCCCTGAATTCTTCCTGTTGCAGAGGAATTTCCTATTTTTTTTATATAAAACCAAAACAGTAGAGCTGAGGGCAGAAACTGAGATATTTTATAATCTGACTAGATTTTCTACTTTTTTTAAGCAACCACCTGTGTACAGGATTTAGCTGCATGGTCTTAAAATTATGAGCTGGGTGAGATAAATAATTCAGTAACTGCCCTTCTCAATTTAAAGTAGAAAGTGGTGGAAGAAATTTAGCTTTTTTTTAAATCAAAAAAGGGAAAACAACAGTTTAGAAACATTATTTAACTATTATATGTAAAGTCAGGGAATCTAAATGAACTTGAGCTGCTTTAGACCTTCACTAAACTGATATTCAGATGAAGTGTTCTGGAAGTTCTGTATCTGAGAACAAATGTCTGAGCCAGTGTCTCGCTGCAGCCTCTGAGTAAAATGTCTTAAATAATAATTTGTATTGAAATGTTGACGTGTTAGGTAGAGTTAGTCTGTTCATATCCCAGCAGACACATTTCCATGGACACCAATATTCTGACATTAACCATTAACTATCAGAATAAGGCACTGCATGTAAAGGGCATGTTCTGGTGAATTGAGCCTGAATGAGATCATACTCAGACTAATCAATTATCAAACTAAGAACAATGGAGTATTCTGACTCTAGCCTCATTATGTTTATATGCTTATCTCATTATAATGTCCCATTGGAGGTTTCACAGCATTTTTTACCATTGACATGACAGTATCGGGCATTAAATAATTCCAGTTTGGAGTTTTAAAATTCTAGTGGGAATGTCAGACGAATGACAGTGGACTCAATGTTGACATGTGACATCATCCGTGTAACAAGTCACCAGGATTATGAAGGGAATATTCTATTAGCAACGAGGGCCAACATTATATTCATATTTTGTCTTATTCTGAATAAGGCCAAAGTGAATGTTTTGGTGTCCATATAAACGTAAGTACCAAAATAATAACTTCCTAATTGATATGTTGATGGAGTAATCAGAGTATTATTGTGATGGAAACTGGAATCAGTAATTCAAAGTTTTACTCCTGAGTAAATGATCTTCATTACCTTCCACCGCTGCACAACTATGACTGAACCATGTAAATTGAAGGTCAAGATGGCAAATGGTTTTGTATTTATATATTGATTTTCTAGTCTTGATGACCACTCAAAGCGCTTTACAGTACTGTTTTACATTCACCAATTCACACTCACATTCATACAGTGCATCTACTCGCAGCACTTTGTTTATCTATGGGGGGCTATTCAGGGTTCAGCATCTTGCCCAAGGACACTTCGGCATGCAGATGGGTCAGACTAAGAATCGAACCGCCGACCTTCAGGTTGGAGGACGACCACTCTAAAAAAAAAGATTTCCTGGCTTATTATGTGCAGTCTTATGTATGTTGATAACTACTGTTCCTTTCTTTTATCAATTTTTATCCTTCACTCAAGGCAGAATGATTGAATGTATTTTTTAAAACGAGCTTGGAGTGAGTCAGAATAATTTTTCGGATTATTTTTACCACAATATGCATGTACAGGGTCAATGTGAAACATTAAGACGCATGTGTGTGATTAAATTCAACAACCAAGTCATCATCTAACTATCACCATGTCTTATGCACTGACTGCTTCTGTGTATTTAAAGTGAATCCCTCTCTGCTCTGAAAAACAACCTCCTCTCTTAACAAAATGGAAATCTGTTACGGAAACTTCCATTTTGTCTTTGTTATTTATAGTTTCTCACATTTAAAATGTTTGAAGCTGTAGAGTTGTGTGCCTTCAAAATAAAATGTATTTTGTTGATAATATAAAATGTAGATTTGTGTTTATTTCAATCGAACCCATTCATTCATATATGTTGTAAATGTCACGACTGTTTGCTGTCCTGGCTCCTTCATGGTGGAATGAGCTCCCCAATGACATTAGGACAGCAGGTCTATACATCTTCCGCCGCAAACTAGAAACACCTGATACGACTATACCTTGAATAAGTGTTTAAAATAACAATTCAGTTTCACTTAAATTACACTGACTTATAGCACTTTGTAGTTTGGCTTTCTTGAAGAAATAGTACTTTCTTGATTCTTGTTGTTCTGGGTTTGTACCCTCATGGTTGAAAGCACTTACTGTGAGTCACTTTGGATAAAAGCATCAGCTAAATGAAAGGTAATGTAAGAATGTGTCGCTCTTCGCTCAACAAGTGAGGTTTCAGGACTTACAAGGGGTCGTCCATGCCTTTTATCTTTTCACCACTAGATCTCTGTCCCGCCCTGTACACACGTGTTCCTCAGGCTCCCTGCACCACTTTCAACTGGTCAAGCTGCTGCTCAGATCATCGCCACTTCAAGAAAACATGATCATAGAACTGCTCGCCCTTTGCACACATCAACTGTGGGACATGTTCTGTCAAGTGGGTCGGACATCTTCTGGAGCTGAAGCAGCAGCAGGAGATTGTCCTGGTCCGACTCGTTCACAGCAACAGGAACATGTGGGAACATTCAGAAGAGGGGCGGTGCCAGAACACATCACCATGATAGCCATGGTAATGTTAAGTTATGTTAAGTTACAGGTTCACTGTGAAGTTTCCAAGTTGAGGTCTTCGTCTTCTACGTGTACGGCTCCTCTTCTTCACCTTGAGATGTTTGTGTTCTTCCATTGTCACGTTTTAGAAACCTCATCAACACGTCCGCTCGCTCTCTGTGAATCCTCTGGTCATTCACCTGCTCTATTCTCACATGGACTCACTCAGAAACTTTATTAGGAGGCTGCAGGAAAAGTTCCAGAAAATGTCCAGAACAACTTGACTCAGACTTCAGGTCTGAAAACAGAGACTGATGTTTGGTCAAAGTCCTTTATTTTCACACATTAACTCAGTTTAATTTACAGTTATGTTCTATTGTTTATCTAGGTTGATGCTCTGCAGTCTGTCAGAGATCAGCTGTTCTTCTCTGGCTTCAGCTCTGAGGTCAAACTCCTCTCATCTGAAAGAGCTGGATCAAACTCATGGAGCTGATTTAAACATAATCATTATAATAATATTATGAATAATGGGTTTTAGTCTAAATAGGTCTGTAGTTCCAATTCCGTATACATGCTTATTATGAGGGAATTATTTTGACCCAGACTAGAATGTGAAAATGAAATATGAACAGTATGAACGGGTCAATGAGCACATTGTACCAATAAACTAACCCAGTGATCTAATATAAAACAGAGCGGGACAGGCTGATGAAAGCATTGGTCATAATGTTATGATCAGTGTTGAAGTTGTGGAGTCATGTTTAAACGATAGACGTGTGTGTGTTTGTGTGTGTGTCTCTCTCTATCTCTCACATTAACAAACAAGGGAATAACTTTGCATGTAGGCCTTATATTTAGGGAGGAGATATCATTGCTTTTCTCTGATTGGATTCATTTTTATTACATTCACTCACAAACACACACGCACACGCACGCGCACAAACTGACACAGAGTGTTGGCCAATCAGAGCAGGGTAGGAAACGGACTCACGAGAAGCTTCTTTTTACTTTCGGTTTAATCTCGGTCCGTCTGAAAACTGACTCAGCCGTAGAAATAGAACCGTCTTTAAACTCTGAACTCTAAATAAATGTGCTGTTATATATATTTTAAATGATTCGAATTTAAATCAGGCACAGGCACGAAGAGCTGAGGAACCATCGGTGCCTGGTGATTTTGACGCCGTACGAAGAAGGGCGGTGCCGCTCTAACGGAGGTTCGAACTTCCACAGAAAAGAATTTTGATCAGCGGAAGAAGACTCAGGGAGTGTCCGCCTCACAGCTCGTGTTCTGAGGCATATTTGAAGTTTGAGTCTCTCCGGTTCCGAGTCACAGACATGGATGGGCACTCGAGTTCCGGGCCCGTCACGGTGCTGCTGCTCGCCGCCCTCACGAGCTTCGCGCTGGGCCAAGGTCCGGTGTACGTCGAGGAAGGAAAACCCCTGGTCCTGACTCCTCCGAAGCACGGAACCGCCATCAAGAGCGTCGTGTGGCAGATCAACGGGAACCTGGTGGCGGAGTGGTTGAGTAATAACGTTGTGTTCTACAGGTCGTTTATAGGACGGACCGAACTGGACAAGAGCACCGCACAACTGACCGTCAACAACTCCATGCAAAGCGACGGGGGAGATTATAAGGTGGAGATCAACAACGAGCTGCAGAGTCAAGTGTACACGGTTAAAGTGATCAAGAAGGTGCCCAAGCCCTGGGTTGAGGTGAGGACCACGCCATGCGACCACACATCCACCAAATGTACCCTCACCTGTGAGGGAGACCCCGCCGGGACTCAGCCCCTCACCTACAGCTGGAGGAAGGACTCAGGTGAGTGGGGGCCGGAGCAGCAGAGTAATGACCTCATCATCTCCAATGACACGGAGACGAAGCGTGTAAAACTGATCTCGTGCAGGATGAAGAACCCAGTCAGCAAAGAGGAGAGTGACCCCCTTCATAACCCAATGTACTTGGGGGGCGCGGGATATTTCTCTCCAAATGGGCTGGCTGCAGGTATATCCTTCTCCGTCTTCGCTGTGGCCTTGGTTGGAGTTGGAGTTTGGAAGCGAGAAGCCATCAAGGAAAAGATCTGTGCAGGTTCAGAGACTGAATCTCCAGAGGAGGTCGGGAGTTCTGCTTTAAATGAAAGAGATGGAAGTCCATCTGTTAATCAACCCCTGAATGGAAAGCCAAACTAGAGAGATTTACATTCCTCAACCAAGGCCACAGTCTGTCTCACTATGAAACACAGAGCAGAAGAAAAAAATGCTAGATTTTACCCCAAAATGAATTGAGCTCTTCCTTAAGTCGTGTCCCCGCCCTCCTCTAAACTTCACAGGACTCTGTTCAGTGGTTTCTTCGTTTTTCTGCTAAGGAGCAAGCGCAGGTAAAACCACGACCTCCGTCCAGCTGATGAAGCTCCAGCATCACATCTGGTCTCCGGTGCTTTGAACAACTCATCTATTCATCCCTTAATTCTTCCTGTGGCAGAGGTCTTTTCAGGTTTTTTTTATATAAAATTAGAACCTTAGAGCTGAGGGCAGAAGCAAAGAAATGTTATAATCTGACTATATTGTCTTTTTCTTTTTTAAGTAACCACCTCTGTACAGGCTGTAGCTGTATGTTATTAAAAATATGAGACGGATGTGAAAAATAATTCAGTAACTGCCCGTCTCAATTCATAGTATGACAGTGGTGGAAGAAATAACATTTTTCTTTTAAACCAAAGAAGTAAAAATAGTTTTGAAATATTATTGAACTATTATATGTAAAGTCAGGGAATCAAAATGAACTTGAGCTTCTTTTGACCTTCACTAAACTGATATTGAGATGAAATGTTCTGGAAGTTCTGTATCTGAGAACAAATGACTGAGCCAGTGTCTCCCTGCAGCCTCTGAGTAAAATGTCTAAACAATGTCAGAGAGTGAGAATTCCGCAGGAGGCGAGTTGACGTGTTGATGAGGTGTTTAACACTTGATGGACATAAAACTGGAGAAAAATAAATATCTCAGGATGAAGAAGAGGAGCTGTACCCGTAGAAGACGAAGATGTCAACTTGTAAAGACGAGGAGTTTCCAGAGTTTATCCGGAGTTCCTGTCTGAAATCAGCTTTAAAGTATCATAAGTAAAATTACTTTTAATTTGATTTGAAATGTTTATGTGTTAGGTAGAGTTAGCCTGTGAATTCATATCTTAGCAGACACGTTTCCATGGACACCAATATTCTGACATTAACCAGAATAAGACCATCTGAATAAGGCACTGCATGTAAAGGGCATGTTCTGATGAATAGAACCTGAATGAGATCATACTCAGACAAATAATTTATCAAACTAAGAACTATGGAGTATTCTGACTTCAGCCTCATTATTTTTATGTGCTTATCTCATTATAATTGGAGGTTTCACAGCATTTTGTGTCATCAACATGCGACAGTTACCAACTGATGACAATGTGTGTCCTGGATTGTTAAATTACTAACGTTTCTTTTATTAATTTTTTTATTAATTTTTATCATTCACTTGAAGCAGACTAATTGAATGTATTTTTTTAACCGCAGCTTGTCGTGTGTCCGAATCATTTTTTGATTATTTTTTTCCAACAATATGCACGTACAGGGTCAATGTCAAACATTAAGACGCATGTGTGTGTTTAAATTCAACAATCAACTCATTATCTAACTATCACCATGTCTTATGCACTGACTGCTTCTATGTATCTAGAGTTAATCCCTGTCTGCTGTGAAAAACAACTTCCTCTCTTAACAAAATGGAAATCTGTTATGAAAACCTCCAGTTTGTCTTTGTTATTGATAGTTTCTCACATTTCAAATGTTGGCGCTGTGGAGTTGTGTGCCTTGAAATAAAATGTATTTTGTTGTCACAGTATAAAGTGTGGTGTTTATTTCATTCTTACTCGTGGGATTCGGGGCCCGGGGATGCATGGACGCAGCCTTCCTAGTGGTCGGGGAGTTCGGGCCGTACCAGAAACAGGCAGTGGCGGTTCTGGTCGTGACTCAGGTCAGTGAAGCTCAAAATGTTTTTTATAAAAGAAGAAGAAGAAGAGGAGTCCATGTTGGAGGCGGCAGAGCGACGTGGCTCTAAGGTTCTACTACTGGTTCATATTTCACACTTTCACCGGAGCCATTAAACTTTATATTCAACTTATTTAAATTTATTGAACTTCGGACACTTCTGTGAAGTTAAGCTAGCGCCACAAGTGCGTCCTTCCTGGGTTGATAACACAAAAATAGAGTTACCTTACATAGCCTCTAGCTTTAAAATACCCTAACCCATAATATAATATACAATAGTAATTTATGTGAGCTAATAGTGAATTCCGCCGATAGCAGAAACATTTAAACACGAGTTAATCCCATTTAAGTCTTATTGTAGCACAGCATGTTGGCTAAACACCAGGTCTGCCCCGGACACCTGCCTTGCCAAGCATCTGAGTAACAGCTCAACAATTGATGATATCACGTGACTTTAAAAACCTGTTGATCCAAACTGATGAAAACTTAGAGAAACCAGCCTGAGTGAAGGAGCTGCTCAAAGCCTCTTCATTTAGTTTCAAAGCTTAAGATTTCATCAATAATAATAATAATAATGAATAATACAGAAACTCAGACACGTAGAATTTAAAAGAAAGATTTATGATATTTGCTTAATAACTCAGGGCATAGAAAAGGATCAGATGTGACGGGCAGATAAAGGATGTGAAACATGAACTTAAACCATCAAAATGTCTGTGCTTGAGCAAATGTGCTGGTAGGAACTTGTGAGAGGTGAACAAACAGTTTGAAGGGAAGTTCACATTAAAAGCTTCTATTTAGAGTGGAATATCATTATGTAAATTGGTTATGAAGTGATGACGTTATTTTGGGACTTTCCGAGTTCCTGTTCCGATTTGAGATGGTGTTCATTTGAATTTCATGTCAATCATGACACATGGACGCTTGATCAAACATCAGTGTGATAAGAACTACTTCAACGTCTACTCTGATTTTCCTTTAGTTTGGTCCATGTCCTGTTTGCTAACAAGGAGGAGGTGGAGTTTATACTGCACCCAGCCACCAGGGGACGATCAAGATGATTTGCCTTCACTGTCAGTGAGCCGTCATGTCGTCCATCTCTATTCACAGTGTGTGTGTTACAGTTGTGTTCTGTGTGTTTCAGGTGTAAATGGCGTTTCAGGCCATGCTGATTGTTCTGGTTGGTTCTACACCCGAGCACCACATCGAGCAACAGGACGACGCGGCGGCCGGACACCAGGAGCTGCACCAACAAGTCACCTTCACGGAGGACATGGACTCCATAGTGACCGAGGTGAAGGAGTTAACATTCACAGTCACTCTTACTGAGCCTCGGCCTCTGGATTCCTCGTCTGTGCTCGTTTAAATCTCTGCATCTTGTACAGAAACAAAATTGGTTTGTGTGTCTGTCCCCTGTCGCTCCTCAGTGGTTTCTGGTCAAGCAGCAGGCCTATAAGGTCAGTCTCGCTGGATCGCTGGTCTTCGCCGGGCTTCTGGTGGGAAACATCTTCTTCGGGCCACTTTCTGACAAGATCGGGAGGAGACCGGTCTACTTGACAGGTGAGAGACACCACAGAGCATTGATAGACGAGCACTGTTTGTACTGGGAACAGTGGAAATTATCTCTTAGGAGATTTTGAAAAAATTAACTTTTCTTAAAAACAGGACTTTAGACAATTAATTAACAGATGATTTTAATATTTTTTTCTCATCTGCTACTGGCATTTATGTTATGTTAATGTAATGATATACAATGATTGTGTGTCAGAGTGTTGACTGTCGGGAGACACCACACGTCGCAACTAGAACTGGGAATATCCCACGGGTGTCTTACAATGCAGTTTTTCTTTTTCTTTGTTGTGGAACAGGTATTATCTTTGTTATTTAAAAAGGTTTTCATTACATTGGTTGAATCTGTAGAAACCCTGTTGAGTTATTTTCAGAAGAGTTGTGGTTTATATAGATTTAATTTGTGGCCTGAACAGAAAAAGTGTGTATTTACCTGGAGCTGTAAGGGATCATTGGTTTGTGTCAATCAAATAATTCAGCCTAATCACTTATTCATTCTGCACAACTATGACTGAACCATGTACACTGAAGGTGAAAATAGTTCCTGGCTCATTATATGCAATCTTATGTATGTTGTTATCTTTTATAAATTTTTATCCTTCACTCTAGGCAGAATAATTGAATGTATTTTTTTCTGATTCACGCAGCTTGTCGTGCATCAGAATAATTTTTCTGATAATTTATTTCCCACAATATGCACGTACAGGGTCAATGTGAAACATTAAGAAGCATGTGTGTGATTCAATTCAACAACCAAATCATTATCTAACTATCACCATGTCTTTTGCACTGACTGGTTCTGTGTTTTCAAAGTTAATCCCTGTCTGCTGTGAAAAACAACTTCCTCTCTTAATAAAAATGGAAATCTGTTATGAAAACCTCCATTTTGTCTTTGTTATTGATAGTTTCTCACATTTTAAATGTTTGACGCTGTAGAGCTGGTTCCTTGAAATAAAATGTATTTTGTCACAGTATAAAGTGTAGTGTTTATTTCACTCTTACTCGTGGGATTCAGGAGGGAAACGAACCCGGAAATACACGGAGGTAACCCTCCCACTTTCGGTGGGTAGTGAACTTTAGCTCCTGGTACCGGAGGCCCGGGGATGGACGTGGACGCAGCGTTCCTGGTGGTCGGGGAGTTCGGGCGGTACCAGAAACGGGCGGTGGCGGTTCTGGTCGTGACTCAGGTCAGTGATGCTCAAACTGTTGTTTTTTATAAAAGAAGAAGAAGAAGAGGAGTCCATGTTGGAGGCGGCAGAGCGACGTGGCTCTAAGGTTCTCCTGCTGGTTCATATTCCACAGTTTCACCGGAGCCATTTAACTTTATAGTCAACTTATATTAATGAATTGAACTTCGGACACTTCTGTGAAGTTAAGCTAGCGCCACAAGTGCGTCCTTCCTGGGTTGATAACCCCAGACCTCATTCAAATAACCCACAAGAATATAATATCCTTACTTATCCTCTAGCTTTAAAATAACGCAACCCATAATATAATATACAATAATAATGTTTGTGAGCTAATAGTGAATTCGGCCGATAGCAGAAACATTGGCAGAAAATGTTGGCTAAAACAACAGGTCTGCCCCGGACACCTGCCTTAACGAGCATCTGCGTAACATCTCAACAGTTTGCACATTTATGAAAGGAAGTAACACACATGGGCGTCAAACATAAGCCGAATTCATCCTGAGAGCCTCTTTATTCATATATGTCGTAGATGTGTCGCCCTTCGCTGTTTGTTATCTCCAGTGCGACGTTTAATGTCAGTGTCCACATCGGTAAATGAGGTTCGTCATTGTGCGCAGTGAGGCTAAGCCAATCCCGTTAGCTGGTTAAAAGTCACTAAACTAGTTGACTAAAGTTCCTACAAACACTTTAATAATATTTTCTTCATTCCTATTGTTTGAACTCATCAGCATGTTTTTAACTTCTAAATTATATCCCATGACTTTAAAAACCTGTTGATCCAAACTGATCAAACTTAGAGAAACCAGCCTGAGTGAAGGAGCTGCTCAAAGCCTCTTCAGTTAGTTTCAAAGCTTTAGATTTCATCAATAATAATAAATAATACAGAAACTCAGACACATAGAATTTAAAAGAAAGATACACTAAAGATTAAAAGTCAACATTAAACAAGGTCGGTGCAGATGCTGATATGTTTGAACACCGAGTTTTAATAGAATCTGGATTGTGAAGTATTCTAGTTTTTAGGAGGGTAGAGGATGTGTTTAAAACATGGACGTTGTGATCGACATGTTGAACCTCCAACTGGACGCCTCTTTATAATATTTACTTAATAACTAAGAGCATAGAAAAGGATCAGATGTGACGGGCAGATAAAGGATCTACAACATGAATTTAAACCACAAAAATGTTTGTGCTGGATCAAATGTGCTGTTAGGAGCTTGTGAGAGGTGAACAAACAGTTTGAAGGGAAGTTCACATTAAAAGCTTTTATTAAGAGTGGAATGTAAAATGATGTTAATTGGTTAATAAGTGATGATGTATTTGGGACTTTCCGAGTTCCTGTTCCGATTTGAATTACATGTCAATCATGACACATGGACATTTGAACAAACATAAGTGTGATGAGAACTACTTTAACTGACAGAAACCATCTTTGACAAACATTAATTTAATGTCTACTCAGATTTTCTTTAAGTTTGGTCCATGTCCTGTTTGCTAACATGGAGGAGGTGGAGTTTATACTGCACCTAGCCACCAGGGGACGATCAAGATGATTTGTTTTCACTCTCAGTGAGCCGTCATGTCGTCCATCTCTATTCACAGTGTGTGTGTTACAGTTGTGTTCTGTGTGTTTCAGGTGTACATGGCGTTTCAGTCGATGCTGATTGTTCTGGTTGGTTCTACACCCGAGTTCCACATCGAGCAGCAGAACGACGCCGCAGCCGGACACCAGGAGCTGCACCAACAAGTCACCTTCACGGAGGACATGGACTCCATAGTGACCGAGGTGAAGGAGTTAACATTCACAGTCGCTCTTACTGAGCCTCAGCTTCCGGATTCCTTTGTGTGTGCTCGTTTAGATCTCTGCATCGTGTACAGAAACAAAATTGGTTTGTGTGTCTGTCCCGTGTCGCTCCTCAGTGGTTTCTGGTCAAGCAGCAGGCCTATAAGGTCAGTCTCGCTGGATCGCTGTTCTTCGCCGGCCTTCTGGTGGGAAACATCTTCTTCGGGCCGCTTTCTGACAAGATCGGGAGGAGACCGGTCTACTTGACAGGTGAGAGAAACTAAAGTTATTAAAATAATTCAGCTTAATCACTTTTTCATTCAGTTCTCCTATAAATCCATAATGATCGTCTCTCTCCCTCCCAGGTCTCTTTTTTGAGGTGGTCTTTGGCTACATGACGGCGTTAGCCCCAAACTACGAGGTCTTCGCCTTGTCCCGTCTTCTGGTGGGACTGATGAACGGCGGCATCGGCCTGGTCAGCTTTGTCCTCACTCAGGAGTACGTGGGCAAGTCCTACTGGGCCATGACAGGCAAGACGACACCACGGAACCATCGTCATTAAGCGTTTTCTACCCTTACTTGGTTTAGACCTGCTGTTAAATTATTGGCAGTGAAATTGTTTGTTCATCAGGTGAAGTGCAGGTTTTTGTGGGTGGGATGGATTTGTAGCATAAGACAATAAAGCCGTTTTCAGATATGAGCTTCAGGTAAAATCCGGAGGCGAATTTCTCCTCCAGAAAAAATACTGAGAATCTGCGGAGTCCAGTGAATATCTGAAAGCAGCTTAAATGACCCTGTTCTCACTTCTTTGTTTCTTCAGGGACATTGACCAGTATGACTTTTGCGATTGGAATTGCTCTGTTCGGAGCTTTGGGATACTTCATCCGGCCGTGGAGGAGTCTCGCCACGGCAGCCAACTCGCTCGGCGTCCTGTTCCTCCTTCTGTCTTTGTGAGTGTCAACTTCAGAGACAAGTCTCTGTCTGCAGCCACATCAAACCAAAACAGATACAACAGAGTGGGGGTTGGTTTTTGGAACTCACAGAACAAGGTGTATTTATCATTTACCACGGGTTTCTATTGTCTATTTCTACAAATAACATATCATGACTTCTAAATATAGAGCACATTCCCACTTCCTTCCGTTGTACCCAAATTAAGTTAAAATATCTCAGGTACGAATCTTGTGTTCTTGACGTAATTTTGAGGCAGACCTTGTGCAAACTAACTTTAATTAAAGTTAATGGAAGTTTCTAAGAAGCGTCTGTAACATTTTTCAAAATAAAACTATGTAGGGAAAATTATATTTCCTCTCTTGTCATCTCCAGAACTCTTCCAGAGTCTCCTCGTTGGCTGTTTTGTCAGGGTCAGACAGAGCGAGCTGAAGAGGTGAATGTTTTAATACAGATGATGTTCTTGAGTAGATCTAGTGTCAGTTTATTCTGTTTTATTTCATCTCCAGTTCAACAACGGAGTTAAATGAGGTGTAAAAAAACATGCTTTTTGTTTTTTAAGATTTGACCTCAGTGATAAATCAAAATGACAAATTATGTTTGAGAAAGGAAAAAAATAAAGTTTAATACACAATGTCCATCTGAAACATTTTTTTAGAGGAATTATGGAGCAGTAATCTTCAATTTCGTGGAGTTAAGAATATTTCAAAAAACACGATAACTCTGAAATGTCATGGTTAATAAATGGATACATCATTAAATGCAGTCAGAAGCTGCTCTGGTGTTCACTTGTCTCTGTCTGTAACTGTGCTGTCTTCTGATTGGAGGTGCTGCGCTACATGGCGCTGAGAAACGGGAACTCCGCCAACCACCTGGTGCTGCAGCGGGTCGGCACCGCTAAAGCTGCTAATCATGGCAAGAGGGGCACGGGTGTCCTGCAGCTGGTCCTCCATCCGGTCCTGCGAATGAGGACCATGGTGCTCATGTATGTCTGGTTAGTGTACCACTTGTTGATGGATGCTGGTTCAAATCCTGCTCCTACCACAGATTCAGTCATTTCTGCTTGTTCTGCAGCTACTGTAGTATTACTACAACTACATCTTCAGGTTCTGTTAATTCTCTAAATCTTATGATAAAGACATGAATTTTTCCTGAAGATCAAATTGTAAATATTTGTGTCTACGTATTTTGTGTGAAGGTCATTTTAATACAGACGAATCGATCTGGTGAGTTTTCTATCTAAAAATAACTGTTTGACTTCTTAAAATACAGGAATACATTTATTGCAATTAAGTTAAATTAAAGTGTGTGTTTTGCAGGTATGCGTGCAGTCTGGTGTACTATGGTCTGACTCTTGGGGCCAGTCAAACCTCTGGCAACCGTTACGTTAATGTGGCCATGTACGGTTTGGTGGAGCTGCCCGGATACCCGCTGTGTATATACTTCATCAACAAACACTGGTGAGACACACAAACACACACAAAAACACACGTTTGTGAAGAGTATCAGTTCATTCCTGAGTGGTGTGTTGTGCAGGGCTGGGAGGAGGAAAAGCATGGCCGGTTTCCTGTGTCTGGCCGGCACCGCCTGCCTCTGCACCACGTTCATCCCTGAAAACACAGGTGAGAGTGATGCAGCGGTCGTGGTGGGAAGCAACAGTCTGAATTCTGATGTTTTGATGTTTGACTGTTTTCAGTGATGGTGAAGCTGAAAGGTTTTTTTATCTTGTGTCTGCAGGGACGTTGCTGAGCGTCACGTCGTTGGCACTTCTGGGGAAACTGATGGTCAGCGCTGCGTTCAACATCGCCTACATCTACACGTCGGAGCTCTACCCAACAGTTATCAGGTGAACTGCATGTTGTAGCGAGCGTTAACTCTATAAATAAAGTTTTGTTTTCACTGTTTTATATTGTAATCGTGTGTGTTTCAGGAACGCTGGTTTGGGGGTGTGTTCAATGTCCAGCAGAGTTGGAGGAATTCTAGCACCATTTGTTCCCTCCATGGTAAGGGTGTGTGTGTGTGTGTGTGTGTGTGTGTGAGAGAAACAGATTAAACAAAAAATCTGTGTCTCAATTTCCCCCTGGTGGCTGAGTGTAGTATAGGTAATTCATTTCTCCTCCATAGACCTGACCTGCAGGTAAAATCAGAAAAAGGGTTTGTGTTTCAGACATGAGCAACAAACAAGCTGGTTTCTGTACTATTCAGGTGAGAGGTGGAGCAGCCGGGTGCAGCAGACAGAGAAAGGAAGGGATTATTAACTTCACTGCGGAGGTCACATGATTTTTATATACATCATCCTTGTGTCAGCTCTTATCTCCACAAACTCTCTTGACATCTTCGTCTGTGTCTTCTAAGGGTAGGTTGCACTTTTTCACCAGGAGATATTTGATTTATATATATTTTTTTTTACTTTTCCTTCTGCCGCACATTACAAGCGCCATCAAAAACTCACTCATTATAGACGCACAACTATTTCGAGGGGAAGTAAATGGTGATAAAATTTTAAAACAACAGAAAAAACTGCTTGTGCAGGGTCATCCAGTTGTCCACTTGTATTTATTCATATGTATTTCATGAGCAGACTTGGGACTGTAAATTAGAGATTAGATTTAAAACTATAATTTCACATATTTTCATTGTTGCCTTAGAATTAAAGCTCAACAGTAATTCCTTTTTATGTTTTATTTTAGTTCATGTGATATGAATGTGTAATGATGTTTTTGTGAGGCAAACAAATCTACATTATTGATATTATGTGTGTGTGTGTGTGTGTGTGTTGCAGCGGGCCCTCCACACTTCCATGCCCTTCACGGTGTTCTGTCTCAGCGGCCTCTCTGCAGGCTGCCTCGGCCTCCTGCTTCCTGAGACCCTCAACCGACCACTAGCTGAAACTCTGGAGGAGCTCGACAGCATGACACGCAGCCGAGTGCTGGAGAGCAAGGTGACACAACGCACATCTGTAACACACCTGTGGACTGAGGAAGTTACATAGATCATGACTTAAGCCAGTATAAAGGGCCTAAGGGGAGGGAGTTGAGATTAACATGTGATGTGTCATGTAGGTGTATCGGCTGGTATGACATCATCAGCACAAGGGGCTGTGTAGTAACAATCAGGGGATGGAGCTGTTGTGTTAAGGTCCAATACGACCAATCAGCTGTCAATCATTTCTCAGCACGTTTTTGAGATTTTGAGAAGAATTTATTCATTGTTTACTTCATCTGCTAACATGGAGGAGGTGGGGTTTATCACCAGTAGTAGAGTCAGCTAACGGCTTTGGTGGGCTATCGTGTCGTCCATCGTTTATTTATAATCTGTCATCCACACCTACATATAAAAAAGAATAATTTCTTTTATATAGTTATATCACAATCCATAATCATCAAACTGTCTTCTATCAAATTCGTATGATTAATTGATGCTGAAAACACTGGTTCATTAACATCCATACAGACGGAGTGAATTCACGGGACAGATTGATGATGGCTGATAAATAAAAATATTAGCATCAGTGTCTGTGTGAATCAGTCATTTACTGTAAAGTCAGTCTTCAACAGAAGCAGAGCCGGTCCAAAGGTTGAACTCATGAAAGAAACGCTCAGCTTTGAAAATGTTCATGGATTGAAGGTTAAAATAAATTCCTTGATTTTACTGTGGCTGTTCATCCTGTTCACAAAAAGAGAATGAAAATAGCAGAAAGAAGAAACTCTTTATCTTCGAATGCTGTGGTTTGATGTCCGCTTGGAGCTGAATTTATCTTTATTCACTTGTGTCTTTCATCTCTTTGACTCCAGGCTCTTTTGTACGAGGACAACAAATGGAAATCAAACCACAAATGAAGGTTTCTGTCTTCATCAGAGCTGCAGCTCAGAGCAGCGAGACAGGACTGTCCACGCCTAATTCCTTATGGAACTGTTTGCCTCGAAACCTTTGAACGGCCCCTTCAAGGAACTCGTAGGACATTTCAAACAGGGCGGTGCACCGGACACTCTGAGATTCCCCTTGTTTCTATATCTATAGGCCAGTAGAAACTCTGCCTTGATTCAATATCCTTGAATGACCTTGTGTTGTTGGTGCCTTTATTTGGTGGCAGTTGATCCGACAGGATGGATATGAGACGCTTGTTAAGCTTTAGGAGAAGCTGCTTAAAAAAGAGTGAGTGAAAAATACTGGATTATTAAAAGCAAACAAGACGAAAAACGCATCACACACTCGCTGAGTGTGTGATCACATTCCTCAAAAGACACTTCATTTCCAGTTTAGTGCACATGCGTGCGCCTGTGTGCATGGTGGCGGGGGGGTCATCAGGATTTAATGTTGGGAAGATGCAGTTTTACAGTATCAGAACAGACTGAGGTCAGATTATGCATTTTTAAGTCAGAGTTTTATGAGACTGAAACTATATGTCTTTATGATCTGATGGGTACAGGATGCCTCTCGTCCACTGTTAGCGGGATTGACCATAGCCAAAAAGAGTGATGGACTGCCCCCCCCCCCCCCCCCCCACCACAAAGTGATATAATTTAAGATTTAATGTCTCTGCCTTGTGTGCCTTTCCTTGTGTCATCTTTATTACCGATGAATCTACACTTTGCACCTCAATTGTTTGAAAGAGAAAAATATGATTCCTTGTTTATATTCATGTAATTAAAGAAATAAGAAAACAAATGTTGCACGAGATGTTTTATGGCCAGTCATTGTGTTGCGTGGATATGTTCCCTGTGTGATTATGCAGGGAAGGTCCTGTGGTGTTTTCCTGACAATCACTCAAATTCACATCAGCCAGTAGAAACAGATAAAGGGCTGGTGAGCCTGTTTTAAAGTATTACTTAAATATCAGTAAAAATGTATTTGTACTGTCTCATATTGACAAATCCCAGTTTGTCTCATAGATCTGAACAAGGTGCAACATCCTCGGTTCTTAACCCTCAACTAGAGTAAAACTACTAAAGATACTCTTTGAACAGGAAAATTAACCTCAGAGACTCACATGTGAGGATTCCTCCCCAAGGACGGACAGAGGTACGATAGATGGTGCTTGTTACTGAGCACATCAACAAAATAACAGTTAACATTAACATTAATTGGAAGAAGCTGCCTGTAACCATGTTTAAAGTATTTACACATGAGAAAATGTTTGATAGAGATGAAGGGAGCAGCAATGAAAAATGAATTGAGGAGTTATTGTCAGGAATGGTAGAATATGTGTCTTGTGATCATTAGTAAACGATCAGCTGCCAACACGATCAGGATCCATCTTCATGATCTATAAATACATGATAAAGTGTATTCATTAATTGATCATGACCCTCAATAAATCTAATTACTGATGTATTTATATGAATATAATTGATTGAATAGTACTGTATTATAAAGTTAAATAAAACCAAGAATAAAAAACTCAACACTTATTGTATTTTGAAGAAACTGCTGCAGTTACAGGAAGTGACCAGCAGGTGTCAGTGCGAACCGCTCAGCGAATCACAGCACAGAGAGGCGCTGACGTCATTGTTGGGGTATTTTCAAGATGGCGGCGGACTGAGGCTGCAGCTCCGCAGCTGAGCGCTGAGGGATTTAATCTATCTTCACCGCATCACTCACCAGGAATGAGCGCTGTTCTCCCGGTGTTCTCCGGGCAACGCTGCGGCACCTCCGGCTAAAATGCTGGCCCCTTCCTCCCGGAACATCAGAACCTGCTGCTGCGGAGCTCGGCCCACCGGGCAGGGGCACTCGTCGCGGGATCTTACGCCCGAGGCCGAGGCTCTGTTGACGGACTGAGCGGACATGGAGGAGACTGGAGGAGGGTCGCTTTGCTTCGATTTAAACGACGAGGCCGGGGGAGTGAGAGCGGGGCTCGGTGCTCTGACAGACCGCAGTATCGCACTGCTAGCCGGTGTCAGTGGGGGTCAGGGAGCCGGGAAGGGCCATTTTTATGTGACCGGTAACGGAAGGAATGTAAACACGGACGCGTTGGTACATCCGCCCCCGGTACAGAGGGAGGTGATGTTGGTTGAGAGGAGCCTAACAGACCGCCTGACCGACAGGTGTGTGGTGTCGGGGGATGTCGGTGACCACCGCGACCTGAACGGATTCACTGAGTCACTGTGTCAGGAGGAGCCGGCCATGGTGGCCCTTGAGGAGGGAGGAGCAGCGGGCAGCCACGGCCTCGCAGGGGCCGCAGCCGCTTCCTTTCCGGCTGTGCTCGGGACTCGGGTTCCAGTGGAGACGGGTCCGCAGATGCTGCAGCAATCTGCGGGGGAGATCACGGGGGAAATCCCGGATGTAACCGTGGAAGGAGGGGAGCCGATGGGCGGTGGTGCGGTTACCGGGGGTGTGAGGACTTGTCTCCCCCTCGAGCGGCTGCCAAGCCCGGCGAAGCAGCAGGGGAATTGCGCATTGGACATGTCCAACGGGGTAGAGGACAGTGAGGTCCCCGAGGTGGAAACCTCTTATAACCCGACAGCAGTGGTTTCCAGACCCGCTGTGTGCGACGTGGACTGCGGGGAAGTGAAGTTAGCCAACGGTGGTTTACACATCGTGAACAGCTCCAGAGCAACATGTGACTCTTCAGACTCAGACAGCGACATTCATGTGGACCCGAGGGCAGGGCGAGAGAACTGCAACGGGGAAGAGGTCACTCAGTGCCCCGGGGAGGATGCGCCTGCTTCCGCTGAGCCCCCTCCTACCCCCGAGCTCTCCCCCACCCCAGATTCAAGTGCCAAACCCCCCTCACCCAGCCCTTCGTCCCCCAGTAAACCAAACGGTGACAGCCCGCTCTCAGAGCCCGAGTCCGAGGAGGACGAGGCGGGTTTCGGTGACCTGAGTTTACCCGTCAGGCCGCAGAACCTGAGGACTAACCCCGGCCTCCCGGTGTCCCTGAGCTGCGACGCCACCCCATTGTCCCCGGGCGAGGATGGGGGCTTTTATTTTGGAGACGACGGGTACATGGAGGAGTGTCGGGGCGCGTTGGAGGCGGCGGGTCGGAGACAGAGCGCTCCGGACAAACTCCCGGACCTGACCGACCACACGGACTGCTCGGACGGCAAACTGATGCCGAAGAGGTTCGGCATCGCTGACTTCTTCACCAGGTAAATATATAGTGACCAGACATGTTCCCCATCCCACCACCATAAATAGATAAAGAACAAAACGTATTCGTTTTCAATGAACAACACACAGCTGCATTCACAAACGCCTGAACTCCGGACATTCTCCAGAGGGGATGAATGTGAGAACGCAAATGTCTCAGTCAGATTATCCGGACTCTATCCGAAGTTCCTCCAGCCAATAACCCAGTAAAAAGTTAGGAGACTGTCTGGATGAACTGATGGAGATTATTGGGAGATTTCACCGCCAGGGAGTTGAAGAAACCTAAAACACTTTGTGAAGAGCAGCCAGAACACACTGAGTCTTACTCTTATATTGTTAAACAGAGAACACCTATTCTTACAGCATGGTCTCACACACACATGGTCTTACACACAAGGTGTCTTACACACACCAACACACACATACACTCACACAAACCTGGTCTCACACAAGGTCTTACACACACATGAACTCACACACACCTGGTCTCACACACGGTCTTACACACACATAGACTCACACACATGAACTCACACACACATAGACTCCCACACTTTGGTGCAGCACAGATTCTTTTTTGCTTAGTGGCAGTGAGATGTTTTCAATGAAAGTGCAGAGCAGGTGCTTGAGATGATGTTACATAAAGTTGTGACCAAACCTGACTCAACCCCTCAGGTCCCGTCACACCTCGTGGGGACTTTGGACGGGTGTCTGACACACAAACTATGATGTATTTAAAAATGAAAAAGAGAAATTAAATGACAGAGAGTATCTAAATAATTGATCATTTATATAATAAATAGTATATAAAGCAAAATATCTATAAATCATAAATTTGCCAGTCTCCAGCCTTTACCTTTTATTATCAACACATGATTATACCTTTTAAAAAGAAATCCACATTGACGTCTCCGTCTTCCACGTGGGCGGCTGTGGCTGAGAAATAGAGTGGTCGTCGTCCTCCAACCTGAAGGTCGGCGGTTCGATCCCCAGTCTGATCCATCTGCGTGCCGAATTGTTCTTGGGCAAGATGCTGAACCCTGTATGGCCCCCCCCATAGAATTACAAAGTGCTGCGATTAGATGCACTGTATGAATGTGTGTGTTGATGGGTGAATGTAAAAATGTACTGTAAAGCGCTTTGAGTGGTCATCAAGACTAGAAAAGCGCTATATAGAAACAAAACCATTTACCATCTTCTTCATCCTGAGATATTTGTGTTCTTCCAGTTTCACATCCGTCATGTGTTAGAAACCTCATCAACACGTTGGCTTGCTCACTGTGAAGTTTCCAGACCTTTTCTTGCTGTATTCTCACCTGGACTCCCTACGACATTATTCTGAGTTTTTACCAGGGGGCAGCAGGAGAAACTCCAGAGAATGACCAGAGCAACTGACTCAGACATTTTCGTTCTTGTATACAGAACCTCTGGATACTTTCAGGTGAAAATCTGTAGTTCAGTGTAGGTCTGAAAACCTCTTTATTGAGCTCAGGGTTTTCAGGAGACCAAAGTGGCGACAGCGGTTGGTTGAGCGTCTGTTTATAGAGGAGAGGTCAGATCATAAGACAGAACCATGAACATGATGTCAGACTAGATATCAAGAGTATTTGGTTTTTGAAAATCACTCTGACTTTACGTCTTCATGACTTTAATACAGCTGTAGGTTTTAAAGCTGAAAGAAAATGTCGTCGTCAGACTGTGTGGCTGCAGTATCTGTGAGGATGTCATAAATCGCAAAGTCTGTCCCTGCACCCTGACATCATTCTTGTATGAGGAGGTAAAAAGGTTAAATATTTAATAATTCAGTACAGGGAGCAGTTCACAGCCTGAGGGGCAAATCTTTCTCTGTTTGTTAACAGAGAAAATCCTGTCCTACTGGCAGGTGGAGGAAAATCTGTGTTTTTTAAATCTCTGTCTGTGTGAGCCTGGTTTTGGACTCGGGCCTTGACGGCTGGCTGGAGCGTCCCGGCGTCTCAGAGGAAATCCAGACAGACGGAGCAGTGCTGGAAAATGTCCACGCTGGCTGTTTGTTTCATAGCGTAGTTGAGGGCAGGACGGGGAGGATCAAATGGAAGCAGGAATGTTTCTTTATTTAAACGAGCAACTCGCTGCCTGAAGACTGTTTCTCTTTAATGTTTTTTTACCTTTTCATGGTTCAATTTATCCTCCCCCAATTTATCCTTGTTTTGTAAAATACTTACTTCACAATTCACGTTTAACTTTAGAGAATTGGAGAGAAGTAGCTACAGAAATTGGCTGAAAACTATCGGCTACATGTTCTATCTTCTGTCTCCCTCATGCAACAAGTGAAACAACAAACCAGGAATAAAAAGAGGAAGTTGTTTTCTCCATGGTTCGTCACTGTGGTCTGGTCTCACCACGGCTGCTCTCTGACTCTGCTTTATTCTACCTGTCTGTGGAAGCTTTGGTGAAACTGTTTAAAAAAAAAAAAAAATACATGAAATAAAAAAACCGGGGCCCTGTGAGGTTTCAAGTTCTCAGCTTCATCTTCTGCAAATTAACAAATACACAAATCTTTATTGAAGAAGACGAGGAGCTGACAGAGCTGGTGAGTCAGACACAGCAGGTCAGGTCTTCTCGATTCAAACGAGAGAGAAATAAAACACGAAGCTTCAAAATGTGTCGGTTTCATCAAACTGTGCCGAGGATGAGAAGAAGCCTTGTTCTCTGCCGACACCTGAGCAGCACCTGTAGCTGTGTGTGTGTGTGTGGTTGCTTCACACTTCCTCTCCCTCCTTCCCTTTGTCTCCTCCTCCTCAGACTGTCGACCTGGCAGCTTCTTTTTTCCCCTCCGTCGTCTTCAGAATCTGCTGCAGTTGCACGATTGTGGTCAGAATGATGATGAGGATGAATTCACCTCATTACGTCTCCCAGGGTTTTTCGCTGGATTTTCTCCTGCGTTCGTTTGAGGAACTGAAACCGTTTCTCTGCAGCATCTGGCATCAGCAACTTTAAGGTTTAGAGGAAAACAGCTGTTCATCGTAAACCATGGAGACAGATTTACAAAAACAATTCCAGCTTTGGTTTTGTCCAGAGAATCTTTCGAGAAAGCAAATGCATTTAAACACCATTTCACCCACTTTAGTGTGAGCCCATCATCACAAATCCTGAGTCTTTCTTCTCATTTCCCTTTCAGGAGCCTATTTTCTAGGAGATCCAAAGAGCCAAAGGCACCGACCCATAATGCAGCAGGATGGCGACTGTTCGGCAAGACAGGAGCCAGAGGGGCGGATCCAACTAAAGACCCAGCCTCCACAGTGTCCAATCAGCAGGTTGGTTCTTCACGTCCACATCATCTTGTTGAGTCATTCCTCCACCTCTTAAACCTGTGGTCCTGAACCAGTATCTCCGCCCTGTGAGAGCCTTCATGTTGAGTTATTGCTTTTTCTGCTTCGGTAAACAGTTGAATATGAAGTGCAGGTGAAGATGACTGACGTGTGGTTGGTCCGACCGTTGAGTTGTGTTTGTCAGTACGAATCTTCAGAGGCTGCGATGAGTAAAGCTGTCAGCCTGAGTGTGTTTACATACAACTGCTGGAATTAGACGGTAAAATATATTGTGTGTGTGTGTGTGTGTGTGTGTTTAATCATCTGCCTCTCCAGCTGCAGACAGTGTGAGGAATTTGCTTAGCGAACACACACACACACACACGCACACACAATTTACCCCTATAAGTCCCACTTGTTGTGTTGTATAAGGCTCGGACATGCACACACACACACACACAGCTGTTCATCTTGCATCTAGAGAAGGTGCTTTCCTGGACACACACAGACACACACAGACACACGTTCTGGCTGAATTTAATTTTCACTTCAGTGAAACCTGTCAGGCAGCAGCTGTGTCCCTGTCGTCTCATCCATTAGTGGCACGTTCCCACTTTGCTAAAGTGCCTTTGAGCAAGAGGCCAAATATCAGCTGTTTTTTGTTGTTGTGACCTCTGAGCTTTCGGAGGATGCAGACCCGGGCCCGGCAACGCTAAGAGCAAAGGCGTCTGACAGCCCCCAGCCTCAGCTGCCAGATTCAGATGATTCATCAGGGAAAGGAGTGAAGCACATGTGGTTTGGCTTCAGCTGGTTGACACGTCAGATACACAACAGAGGAGGAGAAAGGAGGGGGAGGAGGAGGGAGAAGAGGAGGAGGATGACTGACCTCATCTAATGGTCACTGTGATCATCTTCAGTAATCTTCATCATTAGTCATCCACAGGCTTTTGTTGTGGCCTGAAGTCGGTGTCTTTACACCTGTGGTGAAACCGTCCAAACCTAATGTACATGGTTAATTTATAAAAAAAAAGACCATTAGCCCCAGTTCAAAGTGCAGCTGACCCAACAGACCAGATGAAGAGGAACCTTTTTGATCCACTCAGGTAACAAACATAGACATGAGAGCAGCGCTATTTATGAAATGATCGAAGTTTGCCGTTGATTTAAACGTGGAGCAGTAACTGGTCAAAGTCTGAAGCTCACTGGTCTCGTGTCGGCAGCTGTGATGATTCTCTTCAGATTATTTACAGTACGAGACATAAGTGCTTGAGCTATTTAATGTAACTGTCTAAAATCAGTTAAAAACTGTTATTAAGAAGTTAAGTTGTTCCATTATGATTTTTAAAAAGCAGCAGTTAAATAATGTTGGTGGAAATCTCCATCGATAGGGTGACCTTTATACTTGAAGCAGCTTTCATGATAGAGTCTTGTTCTGAAGTCTCTGGATCAGTCACATGATTTCATACATGAGGCTCAACCCTCAGTGAAGCTGTCAGTCTGAGGGAAGTCGTCTCCCCCTGCTGGCGATGCTCAGACCTCTGTTTATAAAGGGCTTGTTGTCTTGTTGACCCACAGCTGCTCTGTTCCTGTGAATGAACTGTTTGTTGTGCAGAACACACACACACACACACACACACACACACACACACACACACTGCAGTGCTTCGACGTTAGACTCACATACATGGACACAAGTCTTGACATTCATTAAGCGGCAGCCATCTGTAAATATACACACACAAAATGAGACACACAAACACACACCTGTATTTGTCAGCTTTGATGGTGCATGTGCAAGTGTAAGTACACACACACACACACACACACACACAGACAGATGGAGCTCTCTTCAGACTCCAACTGTCGTCGTCCAACAAGGGTTCTGATTGTGTGTGTGTGTGGGGGGGAGTGTTAAATTATTTTAACTACACAAAAACTCATCTCACGGTCTGTTCAGTAGTTCCTTTTGAACGTTTAACACAATCTACATATATATTCCAGGTGTTGTTGCAGATGTTTGAGTTTTCGTCCTCATCGACCTTTATCAAGAATTTCTTGATTTTCAGGAATTTGAATGAAAACACCGTTCAGTCGTTGCTCTGTAAGAAGCACTGAGAGACTAAGAGACTATTGTTTTCTGAACTGTAGTGTCCACATGAGGAGGAAGAAGAGGAGGACGAGGAGGAAGAGGAGGAGGTGAAGGACTCAGATGTATCCCCGAGTCGGGAGCGCCCCCCAGCTGCAGGGAGGAGGAAGAACCTGGAGTTTGAGCCTCTCTCCACCACAGCTCTCATCCTGGAGGATCGACCAGCGTGAGTAACAGTTGTGAACGTCTTAGCAGTCGCTTAGGAACAGTGAGCATCTGGTGGGAGACGCAGGAGGAAGACAGGGACACACAGAAAGAGAGAAGGAGTCCCCCAGCCCTGAAACTGCTCATCTGTCCATCCATCCATCTTTCCTTCTGTTCATCCATCCGTCCATTCGTCCACCTGATTCTCTTTCTCTCTCCTTCAGGAACCTTCCGGCCAAATCTGAAGAGGAAACTCAGCGACACAAACTGGAATATGAGGAGATGGTTTTAGGAGCCAAGAGGAGAGGTGAACACACACACAAGGGCTGAAATGTCCTCAGTACAGTGGTTTAAAACTAAAAATGGTCCCCACAAAGACAGATGTTCAGTGTGAGTGTGTGTGTGTGTCTTTCGCTCAGAGTTGAAAGAAGCGCAGAGGAAGAAGCGTCAGATGAAGGAGAGACACCGGCAGGAGGACAGCATCTCCAACGCCATGGTCATCTGGAACACTGAGATCCTGCCTCACTGGGACACCATGTACGTCTGCTCTGCTCCGTGTGTGTTTAATAAAGTGTGTGTGTGTGTCTGCACCACTCGTATATTTAGCTCACTGTGTGTGTGTGTGTGTGTGTGTGTGTGTGTGTGTAGGAAGGGGACGAGGCGGGTGAGGGACCTGTGGTGGCAGGGACTTCCTCCCAGCGTCAGAGGTCGAGTTTGGAGTCTCGCCATCGGCAACGAGCTCAACATCACGGCAGGTGCGATCTGACACACTCACACATTGTTAGATTCATTCTCACTTGATTAACTGCTTCTGAAAATATCTCCAACAATGAAGTGTCCTCCAGTCGGGTCACAGAGCCTGTTGGAAATGAAACTATGTCATTGTGAGTCGTTTAAAAAAGATGTTACGATTTAGGCTTGATCCTGGTTTGACGTGTTTTTCTGCTCTGGTGCAGACCTCTACGAGATCTTTCTGTCCAGAGCCAAAGAGAAGTGGAGGAGCTACAGTGAGACCAGCTCGGTGAACGACAACGAGAGCGGTATGTCCCAGCCGCGTTCCAGTCTCTGCTGCTCTCGAACCAACAGAACTGGAAACTAAACCTCTCTTTGTGTGTGTGTGTGTGTGTGTTTGTTTGTGTGTGTGTGTCTCTGGCAGATGGAGGAGCGTCTCTGGCCGACAGAGAGTCCAGTCTGGACCTCATCAAATTGGACATTTCCAGAACCTTCCCCTCTCTCTTCATCTTCCAGAAGGTAACTCATCTGCTTGTGTGTTTCTGCCACTTCTAGAAAGGTTGACGATGATAGATAGATAGATGGATAGATAGATAGATAGATAGATAGATGGATACTTTATTAATCCAGAGGGAAATTCAGACGTGACAGAAGTTACGATATGACAGAAAGATAAACTGACACCAGTAGTTATCCCTCCGGAATTTTTTAAGTGAAACTTCATCGATTTTTTTTTTAATCAGGTAGTGAAGTGGAGAGTTTTAATATTTTAGGTTTCACAGGAGACAAAGTAAAACTTCAGGTAAATTGTGACGTCACTAAATTATGCGTTTAGGATAATGATGCGATCTCCTCTCTCCTCTCTCTCCTCTCCTCTCTCTCCTCTCTCTCCTCAGGGCGGTCCGTACCACGACCTCCTCCACAGTGTTCTCGGAGCTTACACCTGTTACAGGCCCGACATCGGCTACGTGAGTTTGATTTTCCTCCTCCACTCTCAAAGTGATGATATTCAATGATTTACAGATTCAGGGGCATCGCAGCGGGGGAGGTCAAGAGGGTAATTGTTAGGGACCCTGAGCTGAGAGGGTTCATCCACATGAACAACGAGGCTCCATGTCACTAACTTTCTGCTAAAAGCCTCTTATCCTTAGAGGTTTGGTTGAAATCTAGAATGTTTAAATGTGTTGGCCTCTAAAAGTGGATTGTGGGAATTGTGTGTGCATTTTAAAGCTGAAACATTAAATGACACAAAAACGCGTATGTGACGTGTGTGTTTGTGTGTTTTCAGGTTCAGGGGATGTCGTTCATCGCTGCTGTTCTGATCCTCAACCTGGAGGAGGCCGAGGCCTTCATCACCTTCGCCAACCTGCTCAATAAACCCTGTCAGATGGCGTTCTTCAGGGTCGACCACGAGCTGGTGCGTCAGTTGTCCCCTCACTTGTCTTGCTCATCTGTTTTATCTGTCGTCTGATCTTTGTTTTTCACCTCCTTTTCTTCCTTTCGTCAGATGTTGAAGTACTTTGCAGCCTTTGAGGTTTTCTTTGAGGAGAATCTTCCTCGTCTCTTCAGCCACTTCCAGTTGAACAGCCTGACCCCTGACCTCTATCTCATCGACTGGTGAGTCTGGTGTCTTCCGCTGAACAGCTGATGATATCATTCTGATTCCTCATTCAGAGCAACAGTGAACAACACCTGAGTAAACTAAAGTGTCCGTCTGTGCAGGATCTTCACGCTGTACAGTAAGTCCCTCCCCCTGGACGTGGCGTGTCGAGTGTGGGACGTCTTCTGTCGGGACGGGGAGGAGAGCCTGTTTCGGACGGGGCTGGGTATCCTGCGTCTGTTCGAGGAAGTCCTGCTGCAGATGGACTTCATCCACATCGCTCAGTTCCTCACGCGCCTGCCAGACGACCTGCAGTCGCACACGCTCTTCGTGGCCATGGCCAACACGCACATGGTCAGCAGGAACCGCCGCTGGGCTCAGGTCAGTGGCTGCGGAAGAGGACGAGTTTTCTCTTCACTTATTATTTCTAGAAAGATGTTAATTAAATCAGATGAGAGTTTATGTTCTGATTCACAAGGGACTCAGATGACATTTTAATTTGTTCTGTTTTGTTTCAGGTGTTTTCTGCTTTGACGAAGGACGGAATCAAAGAGTCGGATAAAAACACCAGCCCGGCGTTGAGAAGTTAACTGCTGCTGCCGAGCGCTGCTGTGGAGGAGGATGGAGCTGGCGTCAGGCGGCCGGGGACTTCACAGGTGACAGTGAGCTCGTCCTGTCGGCACTAACCCGAACACCTGAGGCTGGGTGGCTTCAAGCTAAACTCTTCACTCCCACCCTCCAAGCAAACACGAGGCTGAGGTCAGAGGAACCGTCAGCTTGAGCGTCCAGGTCGGTGCAGGACGAACGCCCCCCCTCCCTCCCCCCCGGGAGTCTGTGCCGGGACCAGAACCTCCACAGCCACTGTCAGTATTTCACGTAGAGATTTAGTTTTGATGAAGCAGCAGCGTCATGTTTCACCAGCGTATCAGACTTTCAGCCGCTGGCCGGGTGCAAACACTTGATCCTGGCCTTTGATTGGTTTGTGGTGATCCTGTCTCTCCCCCGTGTCGGGACGTCAACGCCACTAAGAGCGAGTATTTCTCCGTGTGTAATTCTCAGCCTCCAGCTCTAATGTTTCGGTGCTAATCAATTTCTGAAGGCTTCGACTCGTCTGTGGTTTAATAATTAACTTTGGTCTTCGTGTTTTTGTTTTTTTTTATCTCGTGCTGTTGTTTCTTTTGCTGCTTTTTCAGCTCGAACCAGACGATTGATAAGACTCCGACTTTAAACTGTAACCTTTAAACTTAAGATCTGTTGACAAATAGAAAATAACATGATAAGAATCTTAAAGACATTTTGTACAATGTAGATTTTCCAAATCATAAGCGAAGAATGAGTTGAATCATTGATCCTGATTGAGTAAAAAACTAAATAATAACATTCTGTTTTTACAGGACACTAATTATTCAACTGGACTCAACAATTATTTCCTCTTTTTATTAAATCATCTTAAAATTTCTCCTGAATCTAAAAAGCTCCGATGATGCCTTTAATATTTTTTTTTAAGTTAAAAACTGGTGGAACAACTTTGAATGTAGGACGGCGCAGTTTACAATTAGCGTTCAATTAAGATTTTCTGCCAGAACACTTTATACCTGCAGCACCGACACATCATCGTGAAAGTTCATCATGTGACTCATCAGCTCATTGTCCAGCAAACAATCCAAAGCTCATCGATGTTCCGCATTTTAGCTTGAGAACGATAAATCGATTGTTAAAATAGTTTAATTTGTTGTTCGCGTCGTATGGACACACAAGGTTAACGTTAAAACCGTTTTTACTCAAATAATAAGCACGGCAACAACGATCAATGCTAGAAGCTAAGCAATTTATCCAAATCTTTATCTTTCACACAGGACGCCCCCTGCAGGCCCGTCTGTTTTTAACACTCCTCGGATTTAAACACTATTAAATATAAACCTCAGCACCAGTTCATCCCTAACTCTACACAGACACACACACACACAGACACACACACACACACACACACACACACACACACACACACATACACATACACACCTACCTCTGTAAATGTCACCTAACATCAGAGGATGAAGGAAGATGTGCTTCGTTCTTAATAACAACATTTTCTTCCTTTTCTTTTTCTGACTTGCTTATGATCATAACGACCAGATTCTTCCTAAATTTCAAAACGTCAAACCAGAAGGAAGAACAGAAACACACACTGACATCTTAAAGATTATAACATGTGACACTGCTGTCAAGTAAATTCATCTTTTGATATTTCAGCAACAAAATCTTTTTCCCTCCGACCTCTCCCTTGCCTTGTTTTCTGCTCTTACACCAAATCACTCCACCAATAAGACTCAGCTATTGTTATTGTACATCAGCCAATAAGAAGCCAGGGCTTGACACTGAAACCATGACAGCGTGGTTCATGGACGTCACATGATCTCTGACATCACACTAACTCTCAGCAGCGCACGCTTATTTTTTCAAAAGTGGTAACGAAGCACTTTACAATAAAAAGACTGGAGATGAAGTTTGAATATGAATCAAAAGTAATAGTTTCCACTTCGAGTCCGTGACAGATCGTCGGAGAAAGATAGAAAAACTTTCTGATTCTCTTCATCGAAACGATGGTCGTGATGTTTCAGGTGCAACGTTCCTCTGCTCACCAACACTCCTCCGTCAACACTCAGACTGACGCCTGATGTTTTACAGCTCAGATACTTCTTCTGTTTGAGAAATCATTCCTCCTTCATTCATGTCAGAGTCATTTAGCACAAATCCAATCTAAACCGGTTTGTCTGGATGTTTGTCGACAGGTAGATTCATTAAAAAATCCACTCAACTGTTTAAAGGACTCTGTCACATTCCACATGAAATGCCGTCATTCACAGAAAACAACAGATTAAAGGTTCTGGATAATAATTTGTATATATTTAATTGATATGCAATATAAATACACACAGACGGAGATGATCCTCGCTCATTCTCACATGACGGGGAAACATCCGCTGTCGTCGTTGAGGTTTAAAACAACGTGAATCTCAAAACCCGGACGTGTTGAAGGTAAAAGACGCTGATCATTTTTTTGTGTTTGTGCTCAAACTCATTTGGAAAATACAATATGTGCAATATGGTTTAGATTGACATGAATAATCCCAAAGCCTGAGCAGCGTTCGCTTCACTCCAGATTATCGATGAAACACTCAAAGAGCTGCAGAGCGAAGACGCCTTTAATAATGTGAGATTATTTTTTTCCTCCCACATGTTCCAAACATTCATTTTATTTAAGTTTTATCATTTGTGTTTTATACTTCCATGTAAATTCATTTAGCTTTGTTCCGTTTAAGTGTGCTATTGTTTTCTTGTTAAGTTCAATGTACATTTTTATTCGCAATGCCTTACAGGTGATGTAAATAAACTGTAAAAATGTTCTTTCTTTTCATATAATGGCCACTAGTTAAATGTGTAAATAAATATCTTAGCAAACGGAATATTGTTGTGTTATGATTTTTTCTTTTCATTTAATCGGATGAAGAAACTCTGCTCACATCTGCTGCAAATTTCACATTTTTCTTAATTGTTTTTTGTGACAGGAAATTAAAATTGAATTGAGTTTCTTTATAAAAATAAAATTGAGCTGTAGAGATAAAAAGAATTTTTTTATTAATAACTTCATCATTATTATTGATGTATTGACATGTGATGCCATAACATGTGGTCTCAACATGATTCCTTCTAAAATATTGTAAATATGAATTATAGAAACTACTTCAGTACCTCAAAAGTGTACTTTTACAATACTTGAGTAAATGCACTTGCCACGGCTGGCCAGCAGGAGGACATCTGATCCAGTGGCATGTGTCATGTGCACATTAGACCACGAGGTGGCGTGCTATGATCAGTTTTATCACGGACGCTTGGTTTTCACTGATCATTTATGAAACGTGAAAATATGTTTAAATCCATGAATATGAGAAATGCCTTTGATTTGAAAGCACCATGTACTCTTGGAGATTAATAATTGTATTTCCTCCAACATATTTTATTTTGAATTTATCAACATTTAGCAGCAACACAGGTCTGGAGCCCCTCTCACAAAGCATCATGGGAAATGTAGTCAAACGATAACATTGTCAGATTATTGACAGAAAACAACTTTTTTGTTATTGTTTTTCAGAGACAATTATATAAATAAGACAGATTCTCATGGAAGATCCTGTCAAAAGAAATATTGTATTGTCTTCCTCCCTTTCAGATGTTAAACTTCTAACATGGACGCTCGATCGCAGTCGCTAGTCGATGCCTCTTTCTGGTCTCGGGTCAGTTTTACGTCTCAGATCAGACAGAGTCAGTTTCCAGAAGGAACCTGATTCAAAGCGTGTGTGAAGATCTCGTCTGTGCAGCTTCAGCAGCTGATGAACCTCAGTCAGGGAGCTCAGGTATTTCCGAGGCCTGCGGTGGAGGAGAGGCGAGGCCGCGAGGGGCCTCCCGCCGCCTCAGAGCGAGGGGAAGAATCCGTGGAGGTATTTGGAGCCAGTCTGGGGGCTTTCCTGTGGAGGTGGGGGCTGCAGGGGAAGAAGGAGGCTGGTGCCCCGGGGGCCTCTGGGATACCACAGCGGGAGGTGGGGAGGCCGAGGTCACAGGAGGCGGCGTGGAGGAGAATGGACGAGTGTTTAAAGAGGAGGAAGAAAACACCAGCAGCTACACAGTGAAAATATCATTTAAATTACATAAAAGTTAAAATAAATTAAATATCGATCAGATGCTGACGGACGATGTCACAAAGGAAATAAACATTAAGAAAAAAGCTGTTTTAGTTTACTTCATTTAATGTTTTTAAACTGTCACAGAATCAAAAGATTGAAAAACTAGCTGGATGTTTATAAATGAATTAGTTTAATTCAGTGATTTAATAACTTCACCATAATTTAGGCTATGGAGGCCAAATGTTGCCAAAACATTATCACTGGATTAAAGTCTTACCGTTAGTCGTGCTTTTGTTTTTTTTAAATCTTAAATCTATGGGAAAAAGTATCTTGTTACACATTATACATAAAATTTTCAAATTTTCTTTCACTGTTTAATATTTTGACTACATGTATAAAGCTTCATATGTTATTTGTGATAACAAAATGGTAAATATAAGTATGTTAAAATGAAGTAAATAATGAATATTAAAAAGACTGTGTGTATTTAATATATATAGTTAAATGTTGTACAGCAAGTTTCTGCAGTTATTCATAAATGTATTAAATATTAAAAAAGTTAATTTCCAGCAGGTAAATAATCTAAATTGAAAATAATTGATGATTAAAAAAGTAGAAACCTTGTTTTTGTTAATTGCGATGGAGCCGTAAACCTGAGGGTGTGTCCGCACATGGTGACATCACTGGTGGGTGTGGTCACAGGTGCTGGCCACTGGGTAAAATTAAAGCTAAATAAAACAAATGTCACATTTAGGCTCCTAAAATCTTTTTTTAAGTCACATTAAACTGTTTTTTTTTGCAGATTCCAGTGTTTCTAATAATTAATCCTGGAAATAAATGTTCTCATTGTTGATTTGATTTAAATATTAACGTGTAACAACAACTTTTTCTTGTCAGAAAGAAATTGTAACTTAAAGAACCATTAACAAACTGTTTTACGATTAAATACTTAGAAATATGTAGTTCTATATAAACTGTCAAAATGAAACCTAATAATTTAAAACCAATCATGTAAATTATTTCCCTGAACTCCAAAGTTAAAATGATGAGAAATCTGAATGTAAAATGAATGATTTTTAAAAACCTTCATCACGTCCCTGGTATTTAACCACGTTCATCTTTTCAGTTTTTTACGCCCTCGATACCTCGAGAAGTTTGAATGATGAAAATAAATATTTACGTCCTCATTCATGTCGGTGGGGAGGAAAAGAAAAGAGGGAGTAATCGGAGGTGAGAGAGGAGGACGGAGGTGAAGACGAAGGGTCAACACACTGTTTCCTGTCCTCTGGGACGTCTGATCACTCATCTCTCCTCCTGCACTCTTTCATCTCCGCCTTCGCTCTCTCCCTCTTCCTCCTCTCATCACTCCATCACCACAGGCTGTTTGCTTTCAGTCCACGGTGACCTGCGGAGGACCAGCCCACCACCACAACCGCACCGTCTGATTGGCAGCTAGAAAATGGTCACCTGTGAGCGAGCGGGAGGACACTTGAGATAAAGCTCGTGGAACTGTACGTTAAATATTAACGACAAATTAGAAAGAATTATGAGCCATGTTTAAAATGTTAGTTAAATTAAATTATGTTGAATAATTAGTCAAAGTTGTAGAAACCTGCTGAAACAAAACTCAAGATTCAAAGTTGAATCAACAAGTGTTTAAATTCACCGATGAACATTTGTTGGAAAAGTTTTGTTAAAGTAGGGCGGTGTGGCCTAGGGGGTAGAGTGGGCGTTCTCCAACATGAAGGTTGCCGGTTCAATCCCCACTCTTCACCATCTGCATGCCGAAGTTTCCTTGGCAAGATACTGAACCCCTAAATGGCCCCTCATAAATGTTGAGTGTAATAAAAATGTAAGTTGCTTTGGACAAAAGCGTCAGCTAAATGACAAGTAAAAGAGAAAAAAATTGTCTGAAGTTAGAAAACTTTGTGTTATTATAAAATATACGTATATATGCTCTGATATATCAAGATATATATAAATAACAGCTTCCAGAAATCCACATTGTTTGGTCTCTGGTTATTTTACTTTGTGTTTAATATTATTTATTAACATGACTGAATCACGTTTTTTGAGACTTTAAAATGATGCTTGGAAACATTTGATTTAAACAGTTAATTTACCCGATGAGTTTTTTCTTTACAGGACAGGAAATGGTCACAAACAAAGATAGTAATTTGAAATCTCAAGGTTTCCTCTTTGACCCGGGACGTCCCACCTGTGGAAATCCTCCGACCTCCAGCGGCGGCAGAAAACTCACCCGAGCTGCTTTCCCATTAGGTCAGTGGTCGCCCCCAGAGGCCAATTCTCTTTAGCTCCCCTTTCACTCCCCGCACAGCGAATACCACCGGGTCAGACGGAGGGAAAGCCGCTAGGCGCCGAGTTGCAATTAGATGCTCCATTATATAAAGGCATATTCAGATAACAGGGGCACCAATGAGGTCAGTACGTGCCTTTTGTTGTGGGATTAATGAGATTTTTAATAAAACAAAAAAATGCCTCCTTCCTTATTGTAATGACCTAATGAGTGTGCCGGTGGCGCCGGGCCATGTTGGTGGGAAAGTCCCGCGGTCGGACCCGTCTCTCGGTGCCCCCCCCCCACCCCACTCCACTTCATCCCTCCATCCTTTTCCTTGCACCTGCATCCCCCCCCAGTGCCGCCCCGTGCTTTCCGGGCCCCCCCCTCCAGTGTTTGTATTCAAAGCGAGGAACCAAACGAGTGTTTAATTACCATAAAATGCTATCGGCATTTAGCCCTCTGACACAATGAATGGCAACATAGAGCTCATTGAGGTTATCAACAAGGGGACCACTGGTCAATTGGGTCATTGATTTGGATTGTTTGACAGACCCGGAGCCAAGGCCGCAGGAGCAAGCAAAGTTCAAAAATCCCCCTCAGTTGAATCGAGAAGTTTGTCACAGAATCTGTTGGAAGGGGCTGTCAGGAGCGATTAGGGGGCATGAAAGGCCTCAGCGATCAAACGGGGCCTGTCCCAACGCTGCACATTTAATTAGAATTTGCATGTCTTTGTCCCTGACCCCTCAGCAGGCATGATCTGATTACAAGGGTGAACAGTTAGCACCGGGGGAACGGGGAACTCGCAGCGAACCACCGCACTTATTTATCTTAACGAAACCCGTCGGCTGTTCAAGACCACAACAGGTCCTCGGCATGGCGGCGTCTCCGCGGCGGTCGGACCACGAAGGAGGTCGGACGGAGCCGAAGTTCAAGTTCCGCCGCTCACGTTCCATTTTTCCTGCTGCTTCGTTTTCATCTCCCACTGAATTGTGGGAGTTTGAGATCGGGGGGGGGGGGGGTCGGGGGCTGAGGCGCTCACTGGCTCATTAATTGGGAGGCACAGCGACCTTTGACCCCAATGATGCAGGGTGACAGGGCAAACGAGGAGAGGCGATTGGCTGGCAGCTTCAGCGGTTGAACGTGCCACCAGTGGTGTTCCAGAGTGGAAAAGGGCAGCGAGGAACAAAACACGGCTCCACTCTTTCTCTCCTTTATTCTCTCCTTTCTTTGTTCTTCTCCATTTTACCTGTCGCGGCTCTTTCTCGTCTTTTCTTTTGTATTTCATTTTTTTTTTTTACCCGGAGGTTTAAAATGAAATAATTCTGAGGGGATTAATTTATTTAAATAACAAATTTGATTTCATCTTAACCCTGAGAATCTAATTTGTAATTTGTAAATATTTTTATATTCAATAAAATATTATTTGCAGTTGTATTTGACTTGTAAGATTTAAATTGAACGCAGACTATATGGAAAAGTTATTAATTTATTTCATCATGGAAAAACTCAATGTGAAAACTGCAACAGGAGCAAATCTGAACAATCTTATAAGAAATAAAATCAAATCAAAAAAATTGGTTTAAATTTTAAAGGATCTAGAAATAAAGTCTGTTTTTTTAGTTAATGTTAGAAAAATTAGATTTTCATTTGTATTTTAACAAGAAAAAAACTTTTCCGTTTGTATCAAAATTAAAAGTTATTTAGAATTATTCTTTTTTTCATGTAAAATTACACTTCTATACAAATGTCAGTTTAAATTTGATTTGTTATTGAATTGAATATAAATTAATTAAATTGTGATAATTATCATTTGTGACAAAAACTACCACAGCAATAACACTAATAACAATTATTAATATTTTACATTTTAGATTTAGATTCGGGTACTTCTTAATAATAGTATTCATCTGGTTTGAAACATTTATTGTCATTAGTTCATCTTCAGCATTTGAAACTTTTCTAGTTGTTATTCTTCAACATTTAAATTTACGATTTTTATTTTGTTTAATAAAATCCAGAAAAAAATCCTTCAATTTTCACACTAATGAATCTGTGACAGTAAAACTGATTTGATGAGATCTGAAGGTTTCATGCGTTTGGACAGGAACAGGCCTATGAGTGTGTGTGTCTGTGTGTGTGTGTGTGTGTGAGAGAGTCGGAGGTTCGTTAGCGTGTGTGTTTGCATGTCGTCTCCTCTCTCGTCTTTGTTAAAATGTCTCCAGTGTGTCTGGGATGGAGACACGCACTCCGTCCTGCTCCCACATCTCTTTACCTCCTCCTCTTTTCCCTTCATCCGGCTTCTCTCCTCTTTTCTTTACGTCCACTCCTCCTTTTATCATTGTGTCACTTCTCCTCTTCCACTTTCTCTTCATCGTCCTTTTTCTGCCTCTTGTCTTCTGACTTCACATCTGATTCCTTTGCTTTATGGTTTTACTTTCATCAGCGTCTTTGACCAATCAGACATCATTCTACACAGAGGACGTAAAACTGGATTCTACATTTAAAATAGTTTACAGTAACATCTTCAGCTGCTTTCGTCCTTTTTAATTCACAGCCGAGCTCTGATTGGTCAAAGTTTGATCAACTGAGGAAACCATCGTCATCCAGAATCTCCCTGAAGGTCTCACGTCTAACGCTGGATTATTGGAAGTTGAATAAACTGGTTTTTGAACGTTTTGTCTGTGAGTTCTTGAAAAACCTAATTTGACCCTTTTTAAACTGAATGATCCGGAATGCACAGGTTTATAAACGTGTTGATTGATATCTTTTAGAAGAAGAGTCTCTGTTCAAGGTCACAACGTACTGGGAACTGAGGTGCTCTCTCACCTCGCTGTCTCGGTGGTGACCAGACAACTGAGTCTACCCTGCCAACACACAGAAGAAGAAGAACTGAGAGCGTTCTTCAGGGCGACATGTTTCACCACTGCCCATCAGAGCCGATACGAATCTGTGTCTATTCACATTAGAGACTAAAGTGATTTTAATCGTGGGAAAAGAGGCTCAACAGTGTAAAATTATGAAGTTATTTTAATCCATATTTTAAAAACATTGCTCCGAGGTTTCTTTTCTTTTTCTTCCTGTTGAGGGTAAAAAACATGATGAGGTTTCTTACACATGACGGACGTGAAACTGGAAGAACACAAGTATCCCAGTGTGAAGAAGAGGAGGAGCCGTACACGTAGAAGACGAAGACGTCAACTTGGAAACACGAGGAGGTTCCAGACCGACGCCGGTGTGGATGAGCTGCGAACACCAACACTGATGAATTTATACATCATGTCCGGCCTTTTTTATTTCTCCACTCGTTCCTCCTCTTCCTCTTTGGTTCTTCATCAGCTGACGTCCTTGTGTTGCTGATCAATCACGATCATTAACTTTCGGGACCAAATCTTTGGAGATCATCCAAACCCGGTGGCGTTCAGATTTACGTGTTTCTTCACGCCATGCGTTGAAGCAAGTCCCCATGCGTCACACTCTGTGTTCAGACAGTTTGGCTCCATGTTCCTCTGGAGCTTCTCATTATCGGCTCCTCTTCGCTCTGATGATAAAAAACTGACGCACGTGAATCTTACTCTGTCTCCATTTGCCAGAACGCCGCCGTCCGCTGCGTCACCTATGTTTGATGTGTTGTTTGTTTTATGATCGTTTCAAAGACGCAGCGTCCTGGGAATCGCTTTATCGCCGCTCATTTTCCAAATGACAGGGGCTGACGTTGGAATGACGAACGTTGAAATGATATGATTTTGCTCGCCGAGCTCGGTGCAGCCGGGCGGAAAACGGGCTCCTTGTGCTCGGCCGTGGTTTCTGTACTCCCTGAACCCTGAAATAATGACCCTTCCTTGTTCATTAGTGTCTACTCGGTCAATCATAACACATCAGAAATGAGTTTAGCATTCAGGCGCAGGACAATTGACCTTGTGTGTGCCCTTCCTCACCAGCGAGCTGTCACAGGGCTTCATCCAAATTGAGGCAATTAGCTGCGATGTGTCTCCCCCATTAAAGCTGAGTGTTTCCACTGTGTCCTAATGACAGCAGCAGGACATGGTCTAATCAGCCGCGGCGTTTCCCCAGAGTTCACATCCACTCCGAGCCGGCACACCCAGGGCGAGCCGACGGTACGAGAGACAAAAAGCAAACGGCAGCGGTGACGCCACAGGAGGAATCGACCCGAGGACACAGGTGAACAAGTGGAGGCGTCTGATAAAGATGCTTGAACTCTTTGTTTAATAAAAACCTTACAAATCTTGCAGGTAATTTAATTCAACGCTGAGTTTTTTAAATTGTTTTAAAAGTCCCAAACACCATTTTATCTCTTTATCTGCTTTCAGACACTGAACTCCTCAGTCCCTCTGTACATAAATGTCCCAGTGAGACACTCCACAGTTTCTCCTCCTGTATAAGGGATACATCCAGGAGAGGTGGATGTGTGAACACAGCACACGCCTCACTTCCTGTCTCTGTCGGCTGCACCCGGCTGCTCCACCTCGCACCTGTTGAACGAGTCTGTGCAGAAAACCTCCTGCTCTGTTGTTCAAGTGTGAAACACAAACTCTGGAGAAACTCCGGAGACAATTCATGTCTGAAAACAGCTTCATATTGTGAACACGTTCCAAAAGTCTCGCTGCACATGCCCGAGAGATCGGGACAAACTCATTCTATAAAAAAACTGATTCTGTTGAAGAGAAACTTTTTATTCATCTCAACCTCGTCTTTTCTTTGTATTGATTACATTTGCTTTTACAGCTTTTAAACTCACTCAAAGTTAAAGTACTGAACCGACTGAGGAAGAGTCCAGGACTTTTTGTAGCAGATCCAGACAAACAGGCAGATGTAGGATTTCATTTTTATGTTCTTTAACTTGAGTGGCACCGTGAGTCGATTCCTCAAACTCTGGACCTTCCTCTCACTGTATCTGAGTGAAGTGTCCCAATTAAAGTGAAGAAGTCAAGAAGTCAATGGTTCCACCTCCTTCCATCACGACACCAGAGAGAAACAACTCTTCATCTCCTCGTCTTTCCGAGTTGACGTCTTCGTCTTCTACGTGTACGGCTCCTCCTCTTCTTCATCCTGAGGTACTTTTGTTCTTCCAGTTTCACGTCCGTCACGTGTTAGAAACCTCATCAACACGTCCACTCGCTCACTGGGGATTTTCCAGACATTTCTTTCCTGATTTTAAGTTTTTATTTAATTTAAAAACTGTATTTTTCCAGTTATTTATTGAGGTGATAATGTTCAATAGAAACTTGAGACATTCCCCAGTTAATAATCCCACTAGCACTGAACTGGATCATCCCTCTAAACATCATATTTAAAGGCTCCGAACAGATCAGTGGAAATACATGGTCCAGATTCTTTGCATCAACAGAGGGATTTGAACTGGCGTCACAGACCCGCTCCTGTAACCTCCAGGTCGCCGCCTGAGCGCCTAAACGGGATCGGCGCTGATGAGATTCCTGTCCAGTTGACCTCCCCCTGTCCTCGTTCAGATGAAACATCCCATAATACAGCCTGTTTGTCCTGACCTCACATGGTCTGAGGTTGTCGGGTTATGTAAGCTCTCTGGACTGAATCTACACAAACAGATTCTTCACCGAGCGCCAGAGGACTGAATACGTTTAAAGACGTATCACAACACAGACGGCATCAACACACACACACACGCAAACACACACAGACTGTGTTGTGTAACTTTCTCGTGTTTAATCTAATGGATGTGTGTTTGTGTGAATCTAACTGTGTAGATACCAGTAATGGAAGTTACTCAAATGAAAGATAAGTTTTATTTATCACATTTTACTACTTCTACTCGACTTGAGAGGTGGAGCTGCCTCAGACTGAAAAAGAGTCCAGCAGCAGGAACATGTAGATACAGGACTCTGATCCTGTTTCTATCACACTGTTGGTTTTTAAACACGCCAATAGTTTTTAAAATTTCAATTCAACGATAAATCTCAACAAGTCACTGTGAATCACTGTGTGTGAGACTCAGATCTCGTCAATGATTAAAACAGCTTCTTCTTTGACAAATCATCCCCTGGTTAGTTCAGTTTGACCTCTTCACCCTTTTTAAATAGCAGATATTTCACAAACTCATTTTTAATAAACAACAGTAAACTCACTTGTCAACGGAGAATTATTTTGGCAAAGATTTGTCAGTTTTCATGTGTTTCCCGTCTTTCCTGTGGTTTTCATCCAGCAGCAGTGCTCTGTTTTCACTCTTTCTTCAACCAATCACAATCATCCACAACATCACAGAACCAATCACATTCATCCGACAACATCGCAGAACCAATCACATTCATCCACAACATCGCAGAACCAATCACAGTCATCAACAACATCACAGAAACCATCACATTCATCCACAACATCACAGAATCAATCAAATTCATCCACAACATCGCAGAACCAATCACATTCATCCGACAACATCGCAGAACCAATCAAATTCATCCACAACATCGCAGAACCAATCACTATCATCCACAACATCGAAGAACCAATCACATTCATCCACAACCTCGCAGAACCAATCAGATTCATCCACAACATCACAGAAACCATCACATTCATCCACAACATCACAGAATGAATCAAATTCATCCACAACATCGCAGAACCAATCACATTCATCCGACAACATCGCAGAACCAATCACATTCATCCACAACATCACAGAATCAATCACATTCAACAACGTCAAACAACCATCGCATTCGTCCACAACATCACAGAACCATTAACATTCATCCATAACATCGCAGAACCAATCAAATTCATCCACAACATCGCTGAACCAATCACGATCATCCACAACATCACAGAATCAATCAAATTCATCCAACAACATCGCTGAACCAATCACATTCATCCGACAACATCGCAGAACCAATCACATTCATCCACAACATCACAGAATCAATCACATTCAACAACGTCAAACAACCATCGCATTCGTCCACAACATCACAGAACCAATAACATTCATCCGACAACATCGCAGAACCAATCACATTCATCCATAACATCGCAGAACCAATCAAATTCATCCACAACATCGCTGAACCAATCACGATCATCCACAACATCACAGAATCAATCAAATTCATCCACAACATCGCTGAACCAATCACATTCATCCTCAACCTCACAGAATCAATCACATTCATATTCAACATCAGAGAACCAATAACATTCATCCTCATCATCACAGATCCAATCACATTCATCCAAAACAACTAATTAAGCAATTCATTAATTTCCTCCATTCAAAAAGAAAGACCACTACCACCCTCCCTTCCCAACTGACAACACGCCCACTTCAGGCGCCGTCTACAAACCAATCAGAGTCAAGTAAAGGTAGACGCAGCCCACGGAGGTGATGACGACAGGAAATTCTTGAATCCCTAAATTACAACGTGAAATCAAAACAAACTACATCAACTGAAACTGGAACAAGCACATGGAGCTTCTTCAGACTCTCAGTTGTTGTAGCAGCGACTTTTAATTTGTTTTTCTTGTAATTCAAATTACAAGTTTTACAAACTTTGCAAAATTGCCTTAAAGTACGAATCATACCTCAGAGAAATCTCTTTCAACCAAAGACTCATTCAACAAACTGCAGTACCCATGATACCTTGCAGTCATTAGAGCATTTTAACTCCATTGCACCAATCAGAGAGGTCAAGACGTTCCTCTCACGTCAGGAGGTGAAGCAAAGAGCAGATTAAAAACATGAAATACTTCAAAATGAAAAGATGAATGACATGAGAACAATGCGAGTCAGTGAGCTGGTTGGGGAACAAGCGTTCGTGCCGGCCCAGTCTGTGTGCATGTGTGTGTCTCTTTCTGTGAAAGAAATAAAAGCTTGTCTTGTTTAGCGAGCCTCTAACAGCGCAAAAGGCTAATAGGGCTGACCCGCCGCTCACCCCGCAGCAGCAGAGGCAGAATGAGAAAGAAAAACAGAGGGAAGAGGAGCCGGTATTCTTCTTGTGCATGAACGAGAAGGGTGAACGAGGGAACGAAGCAGCCCCGGGTGGCAGATTAGTGCAGGTTGTGCCCCTCTGAAGAATGGACGGAGAGACGGAGGAGGGAGGAGAGATGGAGGCATGGAGGGATGGAGAGGTGCAGGGAGGAGGGGCAGGCGCCTGATGAGAACAGAGAGAAGAGGAAACGTCTGCATGTGTTTCTTTTGATGAGCAGAAAGGAGGTTTAAAATAACCTTTGAACAAATATACATTTATAGACGTGTGTATGAATAACTAATTAAAACCAAACTGATCAGAAACAAACTTTGGCTTCACCTTCGGGAGCGGCCATGTCATCCATCTTTATTTATGCAAACTGTTTATTTACATTTAACCAAAACGTCCATCTTTACCAAACTTTAACCAAAGTGCTTCTGCCACAAACACACACACACACACACACACACACACACACACACACAGAGACCCACACACTTTCTTTTTGCCTGTTGTCACTTCTTAGATGTTGGGGGTCACCCTCAGAAAGAGGATGAACTCATACACACAGTCAAAACATGTAATATGAGACACTGAGGCCACACACACACACACACACACACACACACACACACCAGGGGGCGCTGATGTAGAGTTGGGTCACCTGGATTTTAGACTTCAACCTCCCTGTCTCTCTCTTCTTCTAATGGCGTCCGTGTGCTGATGACGACACTGTGATGAGGTGGAAAGCTCCAGAACGTGTTTGTTTAATTGACTTTGTTACTTTACTACTGATTCTGCGACATGGTTGTGTTGCTGTTGACCTCAACAGTAACTCTGCAACGTCCGCAGGTGAAAGTCGTCGGAGGATCAGAGGTCAGAGGTCACAGGACCAGTCGGACTCAGAGGAGCAGTGATGGATGCAACAGGAGGTTCACGTCCGACCTCCACACGAAGCTGACGAGACTTCCTGCAGCCGTTGGGTGTTTGTTGTTGTTGACTCACCGCAGCTCGGAGGAGATGATTGGCGCACAACAGATCCCTTCCTCCTGTAAATTGTCCGGTCTTCCCAAACCAGGAAGTGGCACCTTCTAAAAATCCCTGATGTGTTGTTGGGGAAACAAGCTGCAGCGATTAGTGTCTGTCCCGGCTTTCATCAGCTACAAGACGGAGAGAGAGACGAGCTACCAGCTACTGACAGAGCAGGGACAGGCTGAGTGTGTGTGTGTGTGTGTGTGTGTGTTGAGGTTCTACTTTAAAACAAAAATAAAGGCCTTATCTTAGCTAATGTGAGTGTGGACAGAGTCAATGTCCGAGCTGCAGCCTCCTGTCTTTACTACACACACACACAAACAAACACACACACACACACACACACAAACAGACACACACACACACACACACAAAAACATACATAGACTCGTGAAACGCTCCTGGACAAATCCCATCACATGAGTGAAACTGGGCTGAATTTCAAACCATAAACTGTCTGATTTAAAATATCTTTGTGTTTTTCCAGCTAACGTGTCGATAGCTCTGCCAAAGTGCAGGATTTACACACACACACACACACACACACACACACACACAGACACACAGTGGTTAGTGGTTACCAGTCGGGCTCACTGGTGCGGAACAGAGGAGCAGTAAGGAGCTCTGAGATGTTAACTGACAGCTCCAGTGTCTGACTGGGTGCGGGTGGTGTCAGGGGGTTGGAGTAGGTGGAGGGGCGGGCGGGGGGGGGGGGGGGGGGGGGGTGTTCTTATTAGGCAGCGCTGTGTGGGCTTTGACCTCTCACACACTTCATGAGTTCACTTCATGAAGCTCACAGCCTCCACGCTCACATGTGTGATACGGTTTGTCACGATTCTTCTGTTTCTGTTTGTTTTGTCGCGTGTTGTTGTTGATCCGAGGAGGTGATACAAACAAACGTGTCACAGCGGCGTCTTTCAAACTTTATTTTCAAACTTCACCCACGTCTTTCCAAAAGGCCTCAGCTTCACCGGCTGAGGTGTCATCAGTGAGCAGGTCGTGACTCTTCAGACACGTTGGTTCAGTCCTGGTTTGGTTCAGTCCTGGTTTGGATCAGTCCTGGTTTGGTTCAGTCCTGGTTTGGTTCAGTCCTGGTTTGGTTCGGACCTCTTCAGCTCAGTCTGGTAGGTCGACTGGGTCTCGTCTGTTTCTTGGCGTCAGGCTAATGTCAGATTCACATTAATTTCTGTTGTGTATTAAAAAGGAATTAGCAGCGTTCCAGCTCTCTGCTCCTTCAGATCCATGGACACCACCCACCTCCTGACCCCCCCCCCCCACACACATACACACATACACACACACACACACACACACAGCTGCCTCACTTAGCTTCAACACTCGAGGATCATTAAGATCATGGACCAGAGGTTTTAAGACTCATTTACACTGAATGAATATTATACAAAGATTAAAAGTTTCTTATTTCTAAAACACAGATATTAGAAAAGTTGTAAGATGATGCTTGTGTTTGGTGAGTGGTCAGAAATGAACTGTAAAATTAAATTGACTATGAGGGACTGTTGGTGGACGTCTCATTGCAATGATGCGACTGACACCTGTCTTCTGTGTAACAATCAGCAGGGGGCGACAGTAAACATTTTCCAAAGGAGTTCGCGTCCCAATCTCTAGTTTCTAGTCTTGTGCCCCACTTTGATTGACAGGTATGACCGTCCAATGGTTAGCTGGCGACAGGTGTAGGTGGCCGTACAGTGTCCTGGAGCTCTCGGTCAGACCACTTCTCCTCCATTAAAAAAAATCTAGAGGTCAAACTTAGGCTTCACAACAGCAGATGCTTGATCCAGCGTCTGATCGGGTTAAACCAGTGAAATCAAAAGTGTTGTAACATGACAGGAATGTTTCATCCTCGCCAGCTGTAGTAAATCTACTTTGGTGGGTGTGTGTTGGGGGGGGGGGGGGGGTAACCGCTGCCAATCAGTAGATATAAAATATCAGCTGTCGCACAACGTCTGGAACACCTGAGAGCAGAAGCGCCAGACGAGCCACAAACAAGTGAAGGATCAGATCAACTCTATAGATCCCACACAGATCGCCTTCGACAAGTGAACAGGACGCGCTCCTCCAACACCTTTATTTGTTCATTTACCTTTATTTGTCCATTTACCTTAATTTATTGGTGCCGTCTCTCCCTCTGATTGGCTGCCGGATCGCTCTGGGTGGTTTCTGATGCATGCCGACATCAGCATCAACGGGAAGAAACCCGGAGGTTCCAGAGAAGCTGCTGAACTCTAGATGCACTCAGACATTTGTGTTGATTAAATGATATAGCTCTCATGCACGTGGAGGCTGGAACAGGAGGTTTCTGACGTTAAAACATTTGTTTTGATTTCATTTTCATTCCTCAGCTATTCTGTGTGTGTGTGTGTATGTGTGTGTGTGCATGTGTGTGTTTTTGTTGTTTGCCTCCTGGCTACAGGTGTGAACTGCTCTGACTCCTTAGTTGTGTAATAAAGCTGTATGGAAAAAAGAAGGCCTATGTGTGTGTGTTTGTGTGTGTGTGTGTAGTGAAAGAAGTGAAATCCTTTAATTACAGGTAGCAGCTCACACCATTTAACAGACGTGGTTTACACAAGTCTGAAAACTACACCAGGTGTAATCATAGCAACAGTGATGAGGTTTAAAAGCAGGCTGTCTCAGTGTGGGCGGAGCCTAAGACTGAAGCAGGTTATCTTTTCTAAAAAAACAGAATTAGCATCAGTTTGCATGAGACTGGGTTTTTATTTGTTGTTGGATTATTGTTAAAGCTGCATGTTTGTGTTTGTGCTTACCTCTCAGTGTGTGTGTGTGTGTGAACAGGGTTTCCGTCCCCACCCTCTCGAGGGATTTCATTCTCTAGGTTTTCAGACTGACCAATAGGTTTCAGGCTCAAATCCCACCTTGACCTTTGACCCCGACACTAATTAGCTACGGCCTGAGCGCTGACGGCTATAACACACCCGCCGCGGCTGAATAGAGAGCCTCCCAAGGTTGTCTACAAAAGACCGAGGAAGCTGAGGAGGCCCGAGACGCCTTGAACCTTTAAGCCGTGACTGAGGTGATCAGTGGGCGGATGGGGGCGTTTCCAGAAGCTTCAACGTGATCTTTGTTCGGCTCTAATCCTTCACACAAATAATAAGTTGTCAGTGACGAGGTGACGTTTGGGAAAGTGGGTGATGATTGTTGAGGTTCAGAGACTTTGGGGCAAATTCTTAGGGCCTCGAAAAACAAAAAGTCCCATTTCATCAAACCCACTGTTCAGACATAATGAAGTTGACGTCATCATCTGCGTCTTCTTCCCCGGAAATATCTGTTTGCATAAGACAACTTTTTTAAATCTTTTATTATTCGTTTTCTTTGATCTAATTTTATTTTCTCACCTTTAGCATTTAATAGTTATATTTAAGCTCCAATAGTCTTCAGTTTATTGCACCTTACTCCTCTATTTGTTTATTGTGTCCCTGCTTGAGTTAATATATGAAACATTTTATTTCATTTGGTCTTGTGGGATGTTCCTGGTTGGATAAAAATATGATAAATATAAATAAAGTCCCTTAAACTCAGACGTATGAAATAAAAAATAACTGCATGGATTCAGATAAACGCACTAACTGTATCTGAACTCCCTCAGACTGACAACAGAGGGAATTAGTGGTTGTCGTCCAGTGTGGGTGTGACACACTAACACTAACAAGTCGTAACAATAGTTCATTAGGAAACAGCACCAGGTGTTAAATGAAAGATGGGCTCCAAAGTCAACACAGGACGACAGTTGGAAAGACGAGGAGGAGGAGGAGGAGAGAAAACTGAGATGAAGAAGGGATTGAAGACTCAGGCCAGGGGAGGATAATTCCAACGCCTCAGTTATGGCGTCTCACAGCAGAAGGATGGGAGGGGCGGGGCGGCCTGAGATAAAGGTCACCACCTCAACGATGCTCGTTTTTATGTCTTAACCTGCTTGAGTATGTGAGTGATATTTTTATGGGTTGACTCAAAGCTGCGTTTCATCATGTGCTCGCTTCGAGAAAAATGAATTATGATTGAGCCGCTGTGTGGGCGAGCATCCGCCCAGCCCAGGATCCAAGACGTTTTGAACCGTGCAGCTCAAAACGTTTCTACATTTTATCCTCTGATCGTTCACTGTTGAATCTTTGGTGGACAATGGTTTGTGATTTCCAGATGTGTTTTAACTTTAAATATCTGGTTGAACGTGTTGTTGCAGCGTCCTTAATAAACAGCAGCAGCTCGGATATTTCATTTAATTTCAGAATATTCAATGTAAATCAAATTTGACGACGCATCAGCAGTCCGGCCTCCTGCTGCTCTACAGGCTCCGCCCCTCGCCTGAATGTTTCCCACATGTTCCTGTTGCTGTGAACGGAGTCTGACCCGGAAAACAATCTCCTGCTGCTGCTTCAAATGAGAAACACAAAGTTCATGTCGGAGAACGACAACATTGTTTTCAGCTCTGAGCAGAAAATCCTCTGACAAACTGAAACCGTCTGTGTGGAGCCTGACAGACGAAGCCCAGGGCGAAACAACCACATCACACATGTTTGTTCCCATGTTTTAGAAAACAGAAAAAGGATTTTATGGACGAAAATAAACTGAAACTGTTGAACTGGGAGAAGAGACAGAGTCAATTATACCTTTACACCAAAAGTATGTGACACGTATTTGTTTTGGGTGTTTAAGGTAATTGTATGAAAGTATGCTGAAAGTATGTCGGAGCTGTGTGTGTGTGTGTGTGTGTGTGTGTGTGCAGCATCCTGTAATATCTCTGTTTGCAAAACACGCCTCCCACAGCAGGTATGTGTCTCCTGCACCCACAAACAGGTAAGAACAAATCTGCAGCGTCCAGAGGAGATGGTGCTGCCTCCTCCAGAGGATCCTTCACATTCTTTCCTTTGTAGTGACTGAGAGACAGAAACTTCTGCGTTAAATCACGTCTGCATCGACAGAGTCTTTTGTTTGGCAACAAATATTAGAACCTAAAATATTTAGATAAGCGTGTTTTAGTTCTAATGGGACGTGTTGAGTGAGGCTGCAGACACCACAGGCATTTCATGTGTCACCACCGTGTCGTCACTTTAACACCACACATACTGACGGAGGTTGCCAGAGGAAACAAGGAGCCTCAGGAGGCATTTTTTTCTTTGGTTTGTTTGTGAAGAAAAGACCAGACTGTTGCAGAGATGTTTAAAGACAGTATATGTTTAAAGAGACCATCAGCGACTGCAAATAAAGACCAACAACACTTCTCTAGTTCCTCTCATTGAATAATAATGAGGCCGAAATATCTAGTATGAGTCAGAGTCCGTGTTTTACTGATCAAAGGGAAGCTGTGGAATCGAGGCCACGCCCATACACCCATCCCACCAATCATGAGTCACTCTCAGCTGTGAATCATGACATCTGAGCCCGTTTTTATATCATCAAATGACTAATAAGAACCAAACTGATCAGAACGACCTGAAATTACAAAAACCTTCTTTGACAAACATTTATTTAATGTTTACTTTTTAGTTCGGTTCATGTCCCATCTGCTCACATGGAGGAGGCGGTTTTATGCACTATACTGCAGCCAGACACAAGGGGGCGATAGTGACATTTTGGTTCAACTTCTGAGAGCCGTGATGTCGTCCATCTTTATTTACAGACTGTGGTCATGGACCAGATGTGTCACCACGTCTACATGCCAACATGTCAGACTTCATCCATTGTCTCCTATTACATTTTGTTTATATAGTTTTGTTAAATCAGATCCCAGCTCTGTGTTTCCATATTTAATCAGCTAATGAATGTGGTGGTTCCTGTTCATTAACGGCCACAGAAATAAACAAATACTCTTCACTTCCCTCCAGCATCAGTGCAGAACCAGAGAGGATCCATCCCCGGACCAGTGCACCGAGCCGGCCTTACGTCACCCAGTGCCTAACCTAACCTTGACCACTGACCCAAAAATCATCCTTTTTCCAATTGGGAACAAGTCTTTTGTCTCCGATGGGATGAGTTGTCCCCAATTAACCGGTCTTTAGTCTGAAATCTGTCCCCGAAGGTGGCCTAGGACAGACACATTCACACACACCCTCAGTGCTCTGCTAATCAGCGTTAGCCCACTGTCGCCTGTTGCTAATTGAAGAGTTTGTTGTGTAAACACTTCAACACAACCGGCCTGATTTAGACACAGTCTCCTCCCTGCCTCCCCCGCTCCCTGTTCCCTCACCTCCTCACCTTCACTCCTTTCCTTCCTTACTGTTAGCATCCATGTTAGCGACGGCGTCTGGACGTCCGGGTCGTTGGTGCAGAATCTCTCAAACCAGGTCGAGTCTGAGGAGTAGAGATGCTTCAACCTGCCAATAACGCTCTTCCAACACAAGGTGGCGCTCATTGTTTCCAACAACAATCTGAACGAAATAAACCTGGTTAAAAATTATAGTCTTTGATTTTATGGTTTTGGCATTTCAGTGAGAACAGAAAATACAAAAAACAAATAATCAGTAAACATTTTTTTTATATATTCACTCATATTAGTTTGAATGTGGCCTCTGAGAAACTTTTACATTGTAAGGCAACAATATAAACCTTAATGAACCTGCCAATCATATCCAAAAATATTTTAAGGATTTATTATATCTGTTCAGTTCATGTCTGTAAAAAGTGTTGGGATTAACAGAAACTCATTTCAATCTCGAACTTTTACCTGAAAACACGTCTTGAAAAGTTTAAATAAAAACTTTTAAAAGTTTATTATGTAGATGACTAAGTTTGGTTTGTACAGACTTAGAGTTTCTACATAGACTTTTAAATTTTGAGCTCAGTTACAGTTTTAGTGTGTGTGTGTGTGCGTGTGTGTTTGTGTTCATGTGTGTTACATTCAGGGAACTCAGTTAATTACATTCATTCCACACACTGATAACAGCACTGCAGTGAATTTAACTTTCTTCATCTCTCGTTGGTTAGAATCAGATTCTGAGTTAAATCTCTCTCTGTCACTTGTCAAACAAAACCACCAGGAGATTAACAGAAGCCATAGAAAAGCCGTCTCCTGTAATGATTGTGTGTTTGTGTATTTGTGTGTTATCAGTGGCGGAGCAGTTAGCGAGCTGATAGTGCTGACCATCGCCTGCTGTCTGCGTTTACTCTCCATCCTGAGCTGCAGATAACAGCGGATCACATCCAGACATCACCGTCCCCGAGGCGCGGGCTGCAACAACAGAGCAGTGATGTCGCACAGCGGGGGGGCAAAATCACTCAGCGCTCGTCCAGTCGAGGAGCTCAAAGAAATGAAACTGAAGGAGAAGGAGAAGAATCTGCTTAGATCTGTTCCACATTAACATCTGGCATGGAAATTACACATTTCATGAGTTTAAAGGTGTTTTCAGACCTGAACTGAACCACAGACATGTTCCTGACATGTTCTGCAGGTTCTCTACGTGAGAACACGAATGTCCGAGTCGTCTGACCCGGACAATCTTCTGCTGCTTCTTCATACGTGGAGGACAGTCTCCGGAAAATGTTGGACACACCTTTTACCTCCAGTATCCAAAACATTCCTGTATTTCCAAAACCATCTCCTACTCTCTCACTCCACTTCTTGTGTCTCAGGAACTAGTTACCAAAGTCAAATCTGGGTTTTAATCTCTTAACATCTGATGATTGAGCTTCGTATGAGAAAAAAGAAACGACGCGTCAGGCTCAGCTGGAGGAAACCTGCAGGTCATCTTCAGATTCAGAATTAAAGTTTCCTTCATCTCAGCGTTAACAAGTCCAGCTCAGAGTTTTTTCACTAAACCCAGTTTCTGGAAGGAGGCCCAGGTGTATCTGTAGCCGGGGTCACTGTGCCTTCGTCTGAATCAACACGCTGCAAACACAGCCGGAGGCGGCAGCACAAGATATGTCGAGTAATTGCTTGTAATTAGGGTCATTAGTGTGTGAAGATATGTGTGTGTGTGTGTGTGTGTGATGTGGTTTTGGGGTTACACACAGGTGAGAGAGGGGTGTGTAAGCTTTACAACTTTTAACATCTGCGGCCAGTCGACTGGAACCAAGTCAACTGTCTGCTGTCTACCTCTTTGTGTGTGTGTGTGTGTGTGTGCCATTAGATGACTGTATATGTGCTTTTATATTAGTTTTCCCATTTCTAAAGTTAACTTATCATGTCTTTACTCTCCATGAATGTCCTCACTTGCAACACACGTCCTTCCTGTTCTAGAAATTTCCTCGCTCTTCAATAATGTCTTTACTAAGCAAAATTTCCTCATTTGCTAAATAAGGACTTGCTTCGAAAACAGTCATTTTCAAAGTTCTCCCTTTGCTGCAAATATTCCCAATCTCTAGCAATGTCCTTCCCTCGATCCTGCCGTATTGTCTTGTCTTACTTTCAATAAATGTCCTTTGATTGACTAAAACTCTAGCTGGTCCTCACATTGATGGAAAAGTGAGTCCACACACACACAGTGTGAGTTAATGGTACCTGAGGCAGTTTCCCTCCCGATCCCTCCGTCTGAAGACGTAACCGTCCTGCTGTTATCATGTCTCTCCACATTAATCTGCAGTTTGTCTGATCAGACCTACTGTAATTATCAGATCAGGTTCACAGAGGCCGTGGGAAGATCGAGACAGAGAATGAGAGAGACAGGTTAGAATATACAGAAAGCACAATAACTCCCTCCCACTGATGGACATTAATGCATGTTGAGAATAAACGGAGGGATGAATGGAGCGTCTACCTCTGATGACCTCGTCCACAGGGAACGAGCAGAGGAAGCCTCCCTGAAAACCACCGCAGAGGATCCGATCAGGGCTTTTAATGTCATTTAAGCTTTTAACGAGTTTTGTAATCGACCAAATGTCAGTTTGTGTTTTTTGTTAGGCAAACTGTACAATTACCAATGACATGTTTCAGAAGTTGCAGATAAACCCGTCAAACTTCAAGGCTGAAAATCACTCGCTTGGTTAGATCCATACAAAGAGCAGCGGAAGCTTTGAGGACAATGACGACCGTCCGTTTGTCCATAGACTGAAGAACGATGACGACACGTCTATACATCCCCCCCCCTGAGATTAAATATCTTGTATACGGGCGACGCCATCTTTCACTTAACGTCTTTATCAGTCCCAACCTGCGGAGCAGTGATCGTGGATCTGTGGAATTTAGATCCCGCCCATTCACACACTCGACCAATCGAGAGTTTTTATATCATATAATAACTAATTCAAACCAAACTGATAAGAAAGATGAACACTTGAACAAACATCAGTGTGATAAGAACTACCTGAAATCACAGAACACACAGACAAACATTTATTTAACGTGTACGCAGAGTCTTTAGTTTGGTCCATGTCCCATTAACATGGAGGAGGCAGTGTTTACTGCAGGCAGTCACCAGGGGGCACTTTGGATTTGTATTTGGGAGCCGTCACGACGTTCGTCTTTTAACTATCGAATTTCCAACCTATTTGAAATTATGCTGATTTTGGTTGTGAGTGCTGTTGTTTATTATTGTCTAATTAGCTAAAATGCTAAAAACTGGTTGGGTTTTATTAGCAGTGAAGCTACGCAACCAGGAAACTTAAAACTTAGAATGTGAACATCTCATAAACTACTAAAACTTTTTCAAAACAAGTAAAATTTAGAAGTTTAATGAATTTGACAGAATAAAATGTCAATTTATAACTTAACGACTCTTGACCAACAAATAGTTGTATTTAACAAATATAAATGATAAAAGAGGTTAAAACCCAGTGTGATTTTACAGTACAGCCTCCCAGCGGTCGCTCGGCTGTGGAGGTGACTGTTTTTGCTCGCAGCGCTCGGCGGGAGCGGATCTGAGCGCTGAACCGAAGCAAAGCAGAGTAATTGTCTCTTTCCTCCTTAACAGGATTACAGCCCAGCGGTGTGGCGGGTTCAGGCCTCCAGTCAACCGTACGGGTTGGAAGCCGCCCGAGGCTGCCAGCTGGACAACCGCTAACGTTAGCCTGCGTCGCTGAGCTTCGAAACTAAGTTTAGATGCTCAGTCAACTTTAGATGCTCAGTCAACTTATATATTTAAAGACTTAAATAAAGTTTATGGCATGGTGACAGAGAAGAGCTGGAGGAGGTTGTGGAAATATACGATCAAGAGAATTGTGACGGCCTGTCTTTTCTATGTATTACGGTAATATTTATATGGTTTCATATCACAGTGAAGAACATTATCCTGCTTCCATGTTTGTCCTGTGTCTCTTGAAGTGATAATAAAGGAATTGAACTTCAGTTTGGTTTTTTATTAGTTATTTGATGATATAAAAACGGGCTGAGATGTCATGATTGACAGCTGAGACTGCAAATGACATCATCACCACGAGATGGCACGTTCGTATCTGGGGAGAAACGTCGTCCATCTTTACGCTCATTGGATCTAATGAACCAATCATTATAATTATCATGAGTTTATATTTCATATTTGTAAACTCACCTGATCGGAGGTAAAAAACACACACACACAGAGTGACGCAGGCCTGACCTGTGTGGACTCACATCCACCTGGTGAATGAAAAGAAAAGGGTGGAGGTGTGTTTTTTTGCTGGAGACAGACAGAAGGTGAAGTCTGAAGACACGAGCATCTCTAATCACCTCTTGTCACAACTCTGGGTTTGGTTTCAAAAGCGTCGGCGTGTTGCTGCATCAGTCTCAGTGATCTCTGGCTCAACCCGGCTCAGCTTCAAAGATCCGCTCTCCCTCCGATTGTGGAGGTGTCTCTAAGACGGCGTTATCTCCGCTGCATCATCCAGGCCTGCAGGGCGTAGATACTCCACTTGTGAAAGTCTTTTGTGAGGAAAGAAATGTAGTTGAGTGTGTGTTTAACAGCACAGAAGAAGAGTGTATATTTCAGTGCAGTGCAGGATTGGGTCTGTGTGTTTGTCTTTTTCTTTGAAGCTTTTGCCTTGATTGAGACTCGCGATCATGATCAGAGAAAAGGACACGTATGATGCTGTGTTCTGTTTTTAAAGTTTGACGAGGGTTTGAAAAACGTTTAGATCAAATACAAGTTGATTTATTGGATGTAAAATATAAAGCAATCTTCTGAACAAGAGGCAGCATGTGTATGGAAAATAAAAGGGGGCCAGAAATAGAACCTTGAGGGACACCAAAACTCCACCAAGCCAATCAGGAGGTTTATGTTATAGAGGGAAAAAGAAAAAGTTCGGTCTGAGAATTCAAGGGTGGATAATTAATTATTCTTTATGTCAACTTCATTTGATGTTGTGTTTAATCTGATTCCTTTATGAGCTCTGATTATGGCCTGAGACAGAAGCACGTCAGCCAGGATCCTTCCATCATCTCAGCAGACACTGGATGAGAGGCAGGTTTACACTGACCTGTCGACAGCCATGATATATTCTAACGAAACTCAAATTAATCTGTTAAGATCATAAAGAATTATCTTCCTCATGGGAACAAAAATCAAGTAATAACAAAGATCTTTAAGCTGAGGCCACGTCAAGTGGGTGATGGTATGGTTAGTTTTAGGCAAGTGGTAATTATGGTAAAAGTAAAAGTACGTTTTCGAGAAATTACTGTGTGTGCGTTTGAGTGAGTCAGTGAGTGAGTGTGTGTGTGTGTGTGTGTGAGAAAGAGAGAGAGAGAGAGCGAGAGAGAGAGAGAGAACAGAGGGGGACGGCACCCATGGTGCACATTGTTAGAATGATTGACAGCTTGAGGAACCCAACTGGCATTGAAGTGCCACACACACACACACTTGTCTGGACCTCTCTGGAATGACAGTGGGCAGAGTGTCAATCAAACGTGTGTGTCACAGTCATCTGCTCTTGCATCTGTAGCTCTGGGCACACAAACACACACACACACACACACACACACACACACACACACACACACACACACACACACACACACACACACTTAGAGCAGTAGCTCGATGCTAAACCAATTAGCAGACAGTAGTCATATTTCTCGTTGAGAAGGCGGCGGTCGTCCCCGAGCGGCTCATTAATCATCAGCACTGACGTGGCGGCTCATGATGAAAGCTTCCTGTCACACTGTCCTCCTCTGACGGTCACTTTAACTTATGCCCTCCCTCTTTCTTCTTCTTCTCCCTCTCTCCTTCTGTCTTCTCCACTTTCTCCGCTCGCTCTTTTCTTCCCGGGTTTTTGTTTTCTCAAGCCGCAGCAGCGCCGACCCCCCCGCCTCACCTCCAGCCTCCTCCCATCAGAAGAAAAGAAATGAGAGAAAGACAGAAGCTCAGGGGGAAGGAAGGAATGCATTGAGTGAGTGTATGATTGACCCCGTCAGTGGATCTTTGTTGCCTTTCAGGAGCTGCATGTGTCAGCAGAGTCCATGTGAAGAGAAGAAGAAAAAAAACGAAACGTCGCCGAAGAAGCTGCAGCAGAATCTGCAACTCGGCTTGTTTTTCTTTCTCGTACGTGAACTGAGCGTTGACCCGGCCGTCGGCCTGTTGAGTGAGTTCTGTGACCCGATCAGACCTGTTCAAACCCCCCCGAGGCCCCGCAGCCAGAAAGTGCACTTTGTAGTTGATGCTGCGGAGATGTGAGGTTTTCATCACAGACAAGAGGAAACTCTTTATTTCTCCTTTCTTCTGTTTCTTCTCCTTCTTTAGGGGAAACTTTCATTTCTGCTGAAGTGGTCCCACATTTCACCTGGAGTCTCTGAAACAACAGAACTGTCAGAACGCTGGGCCTCATGTAAAGAACCTTCGTACGAGCAGATTAGTTCTTAGGTTGTACGTCGAGTGATTCATCCAATTCACAATACACAGACCTGTTATACGTGAAATTAATCTTACTAATGGATCGTAGTTTTCATTAGTTTGAAGCAGTTATATATATATTCCACCTCATTATACTACAAAGTTGACATTATTCCATAGTTTTTCACTCATAACATCTCATTATAATAAAATGTTAAACCTATCATCGTTGTTTCTTCCTCTCGTCTCTTCTTCAAAATGTTGATATTCTCATCTTTATACTGAACATGATCTATGCAAATGTTTGTGTTTCCATGGATCATATTTATGATTCAATATCTATGTTTCTGTGATCCGTAGAAAATTATTAGTGTGACCAGCTCAGTTTTTCAGTATAACTGTTTACCACCAGAAGACCCCAGGTGGATGAAGCACATTAAAATCGCAGGTATTAAATCACTGCTGTTTCCAAAATGTCACTTTACTCTGATTCAAAAACAATCAGGATAAATATTTTCTGATATTGTCCCTGTTCAGTTTCCTGATACCAGAGATGTTGAATACAGATGTGTCCAGGTGAACCAGATGGTCACACACAGCACCAGTGTACATCTCGGTCTCAGATCAGACATCAAACCCGGAGACGAGCAGAGACGTCAGGTGACTCCAGAGAATCAGACTCATTTAACTGAGACGTACAGATTTAAGCGGGGGGGGGGGGGGGGGGGGGTCAGGTCTGAGGTCGACGCTGATACGACTGTGGTCGAGAACCGGTCGTGTCTGATGGCAGCAGAATCCTTTGAACGGAAGGTCAGAGGAGTTTTCTTTAGGTTTGACCTCTGACCTCTGCCTCCTCAGACAGCCGCCCACATGCTGAAGGTCTGAACAAACAAAAATGGCCGCTCAGCACTGTTGTTGTGATTAGAGGTTTGCAAAGAGCTGATGATCACTCGTCTTCTTTCTGTGAGATAACTTTTGTTCTCTTTATTTCTGTTCAGGCTCATCATATAACATTAAACCTTTATATTCTTACATGACATTCATCTTTTTCTATGTTTCCTCTTCATTTCCATCATGTACTTTCCTTTCCAGATTAATTCAGCTGAAGTTGAATCAGTTGAATCAGTAAAACCTGTCTTTGTGTTCGACTGATCCTCCAGCTCTGAACCTAATGTCTTTTTTAACTTTATCCGACAGGCGATTCATCAGCCTGCTTCTTAATCACGTTACAGCCGAGTGGAGCCAGAGGTGAGGCCGAGCGGCGACTCGTCCAAGCATCTGATCTAATGGAGGCTTTTATCCAGAACACCTCACGGTCCCATGAGTGCAGGCGCCCAGACTACGGAGGCCCCAGAGGGACATGAACCATCAGATCCTGACGTTACTGAACTGATCTGAAATCAATCAGAGAGTCGGCGTCCGTCAGGTGCTCGACTGGACGGCTGGATTTCAAACTGACCAATGGGAGCTCACAGGTGAATTCAGATTTCCTTAAAGGACAGAAATGCACACACACACACGCGCACACACACACGCACATACACACACACACACACACACACATACACACACACACATATAAGTCTCTGTCATCCATCATTCTAGACAAGTGTTCCAGTAAATTAAGAGTCTCTGAGGGTTTTTTACTTTCTCATTAAATCAGCTTCTATTCCGCTGGCCAAACTTACTTCCCCTCATCCATAGTGATGCTGCAGCACACACACATACACACACACGCACACACACACACACACACACGCACACAAACACACACGCTGAGCCTCTATCCAATAAAATTACCATGCAGGGGATTAGGCGGGGCAGCTCCCCGTGTGTCGGTGGCGCTCTCATTGTCTCGGCCGTTTCCCTGCGGCTCGTCTCATCTGTTTGTGTCAGTCTGAGCCGAGCCGGTGCTCCGTCCTACCTGACACCCGCTCACACAGTTCATCTATCAAGCCGATAACGTATTGATATCACATCAGTCTGCTCCTGAGGGCCGACGTTTGGCCATTTAATCAGCGATTAGAAGGAACAGCCTCTGACGCCGAGTCGGAGCGAGGCCTCTCCACGTCCGACATGGAGGGAACGGGTTTCACTCACAGTCACTTTTAATTTCTGATCAAAGAAGAAGTTTACATGTTTCGTTTCCGTCATCACGAGAGGACGTGAAGTGGGATCTGCTGCTGATTGGCTGCTGATGCACAAACAGGAAGTCGTCACAAGTTGATATGGTTTCTAGAATATGTTGAGGGTGTGTGCATGTTTTTTGTGTAACCAGAAGACAGGCAAGTTTCAATGGGAGCCGATGAGGCGGAGCTGACTCCCCCACACACACACACGCACATGCACACATGACAGGTGGTTGTGGGCTAGACAGTATAATTACAGCTCTCACCTCTACCTTCCAGAGCAGAGGGATAGATGGTTTTCTAAACAAACACACACACACACACAGACACACACACGTAAGTGAGACAACACATAAGTGTGGACAGCTTTGACAAAGTTCAGAAACTAATGCAGGGTTCAGGTGGACGTGTCGTTACAGGTGAAACAGGTCACAGGTAAATCAGCTGCAGGAAGTCATCACCCAGGAGACATCCGCTTCATCTCATTAATAAAACAGACACGTCCTGGTAACTAGGATCTTTATAGTTTTAAACCTCATCACTGATTCTTTGTGTTGTTTCTCCCTGTTTCAAAATAAAAGCTCGGTGTCACACATGATTTAACTGGTTTGATCCAGAGCAACGACAGGTGGTCATCGTCCCGGCAACTGATGGAGAACACAATTTAACACACACTCACACAAACACACGCAGACACGCACACACATACACACACAACAGGGCAGGTAGAACCACAGTTGATGGATAAAGGTCAAAGGTCACTGGAGCAGGAATTGGAGACAAGCCAGGGATGAAGTGTGTGTGGGCGGAGCTCAGGTGTTCCTTCACAAACTCCATCTGACATGTGACACGTTCGTGCATGTGCACGCACACAAACAGACACACACATGCTCCCAGTCGAACATTTGAACTCCTCCTAAGTGGGATTACTGACTCAAAATCCAAAATGGCTGCTTTAAAAAACAGAGTTTTATGTGAGGTCGTAAAAATTGAAATATTTGAGGGTCTAAACAATTTCTCACTTCGAGGAGGATTTGTGTGTGTGTGCGTGTGTGTGTGTGTGTGTTGGGGGTGGAGCACAGATAACTCACCAGTGGCAGGCTGCTTCCTACTGTAAGTGATGAATGGATTAGGGAGGAGAGGGGGGTGGACACACTGCTGAGAGAGAGGGTACCCCCCCCCCAAAAAAAAAAAAAAACTCTGGCTACATCCACACGACTACGTTTCCATCTGACGACTTCTGGGGCTGTGTTTCATTCTGGACGGACAGAAGCCGGGACGTATGGGATCTGATTCTGTCTCTGAAGTGGAAAAGAATCTGCTTGTTCATCCGGATCCACTCATGACTTTTTACTAACGTGATTTTCTTCATGTCATGACCCACATGGAAAACAGAACATTCTTAGTGGAGGTGATGAAAGATTTCCACAGAGAGTCTGAAGCTCCTAAATCGATTTTTACAAAGTTTATCCTTGTAAAAACTGAAGGTGTGACTTGTAACACAACTGTGTTTCTAACACACACACACACACACACACACACCATCCTCAATCATATCCCCACCCAACTCAAACCGCATGGGAAAATACTAACCTTGTGGTTCACTGTGAGCGTCATCTCAGCTCGTAAACACACACACACACACACACACACACACACACACACACACACACACACACACACAAACACACCTTGGCTGATCCAACTCTGTGCTGATTACAGTGTTTGCAGCAGCCAGTGTGAGATCTATAATCGCAGCCTGAGGACACTTCTCAGCTACGGAAGCTGTGTGTGTGTTTGTGTGTATGTGTGTAAGTGTGTATGTGTGTGTAACAGGTGGTCTTCCTGTTTGTGTGCATGTGTGTGACTGCAGGGCTGGATGGACACTCTTCCCTGACATAAAGGACACTTCCTCTCGCCTTTGTTTACTCCTTCATCAGAGTAAACAAAGAAAGCTGCCTCCTACACACACACACACACACACACACACACACACACACACACACACAGGTAGGCAGTGGAGTGGTCATTTCCCTCTCTCAGGTATTTCAGCCCTGAGGCCAGAGCGAAGGTTCGGTGACAGTACAAGTGTTCGGTGGCAGATTTCTCGTCTCCTGAGACACAAGCCAGAGGAGGATTTATAAGAGTGTGTGTAACTAGAAAACATTCAATCTCTTTTCAAATCCACCAACCAATGTTTAGATTTAACCTCCTGTAAATTTTACAAGTTCTATGTGTGCAGCTTATCTTCTTCATCCTGAGATATTTGTATACTTCCAGTTTCACGTCCGTCACATGTTAGAACATCACGACTAAGTGATCTGAATTATTGAATGATCACACGAGCAGGAAATATCAGAAAACATGAAATAAAATTCACACTTTGAGCATCAACCAAATTCTCCTCAATAATAAAATCCCCTATAAAAACTGATGGACTAGTCTCGATAATTTTGTTTTTGTTTTTGTTAATATGTTATTTGTTGTAAGTGGATCAAACTCCGGTCTGCTGGGACGTTTACCTTCAGATTCTGTCGTTGTGACATTCAGACGTGTGCAGCGTCGGACTCGCCGCCTCCTCTGGAAACAGGCGTCTCTTTTTAAAGCTCGACTGGAGCAGAACAGAAGCCCTTGTTCCCAGCAGAGGTCACGACCCCTCGCCCCGGCCTGAACCCGATACCTGGGCCTGCCGACTCCACGGGGCGCTCCGCCTGAAAGATAAGGAAGCAGACCACCGGTAGTCCTGGTGTTACCCCTCACCCAGGGCTGCCCCAGGGGTCAAACCCAGCTTCCCTCACCTTATTCACCTCATTCACCTTCTTCTCTCGGAGAATCTGGGATTCTACATTGCATCTCTTCTCTCCTATACATTTTACAACCAGGGGGCTGTTAGTGGAGCGAAGAATTTTATGTAGTTTTTGTTGGTTCTGATATTTTATCATTTTTTATCTCTCCTGTTAAACGTTTGCTGATATTCTGGATCTAACGAGACGTTTCTTCTCCCGCTGTCGTCTTTTGTCGTCCGTCTTGTTCCTTGTTCGTCTCCGTCAGCGACGCTCGTGTTACAACAGATTCTAGAGATAACAGCTCGTCTCCTGGACAGCAGCTGCTCTCTGGATCCCACACCGACAAACAGAATGGTCCTCACACTATCCTCAACAAAACTCTTTTTAGCCATGAAGTATAAAACGCAGTTTAAAGTTTGGAGTTTAAATCCGACATGAAGCCTGTGGCCCGCCGGCCCCCTGCTGTGTATGACGCCAGGATCTGCTTGGTCAGTGGAGTATTTATTTTTCACATGTTGACAGATGGATAAAATCATTCGTCTATAACACTGACCCACAATAGCTCATTATCACCCCCCCCCCCCATTCATCTTCTGCCGTCTCCAGGGAACGAGTGAAAACTTTCTCTCTCCTCCCTCCTGCTGCTCGTTTCAGTGTTGGGTTTCCAGGAAGGACGGTGTAAAATATCCCAGCTACGCTTCCGTTGTAAATTGACAGCCGCCCCTCTGACTGGCAGCTCTTTTACAGGACAGGAAGTCCACGTCCACCAGGCTGCAGACGCAGGTCATGCACCAAACAGCTTTGAAATGTGGAGCCACTCCATACACCGACTGACGGAGAGACACAGAGACTGAAAATCTCCACGTGCTTCATCCAAACTTCTGCGATATGAACCTTTCTGGAACGTCATC